>NW_010134697.1:0-28789 GCF_000699245.1 Pterocles gutturalis
ATATGGATGAAGATGGCTTTTATGAAGGTATTTTTTTTTCATGCATATTCAAATCAGTTCACCTGTCAAACATGCTCCTAATTGTTTCCTTCGTCTCCTACCAAATTAGTTGCTAAAATTACCCTGTCATCACTGTGTTAATGAACAGAGTTTCTGCACCAGCAAAGTCTCTCCTTGCAGGCATAGCTAATTATAAGATATTTTATATTGTCAGCTTTTCCTACTGGCAAGATTTAAGTTGACAAGAAAGCTTACTGGCAGCTGTGTGTTTTGCCTCACTGAGCCTTTATATTCTCAAACTGTGAATGTTGTTTATGTGCAGTTTTCACTTATATCTTCTTTCTTACGTGTCCACTGGCAAGGCATTGATATGAAGATGTATACTCCTTCAAGGATTTTAATGCCATTGTTCTTTCTTACTAGGGGAACTTCTAGATGGACAAAGAGGACTAGTCCCTTCAAATTTTGTGGATTTTGTTCAAGACAATGAGACCCGTTTATCAAGCACATTAAGCAGTGAACAAGATCAGAATTTAATCAACCATTCGGGTCCTACTTTGGAAGGAGACATCTCAGAGATAAGTCCACCAACTCACATAGACTCCAGTGTAATCAGCAATGGCGCAGGGACTCTGGATGTGAACATTGATGAAATTGGAGAAGACATTGTGCCTTATCCTAGAAAAATCACCCTTATTAAACAACTAGCCAAAAGTGTCATTGTGGGCTGGGAGCCACCAGTAGTGCCACCCGGATGGGGAACCATTAGCAGCTACAATGTTCTGGTTGACAAAGAAGTACGGATGAACATAGCCTTGGGAAGCAGAACGAAAGCTCTTATAGAAAAGCTTAACATTTCTACTTGTACATACCGAATATCAATTCAGAGCATTACCAACAAGGGTAACTCCGATGAACTGCAGTGCACTTTGTTAGTTGGGAAGGATGTCATAGTCGCTCCCTCTAATCTTAAAGTGGACAACATAACCCAGATTTCTGCTGAGCTGTCCTGGCTCCCTACAAATAGTAATTATAGTCATGTGATCTTTCTTAATGAAGAAGAATTTGACATTGTCAAGGCTGCTAGCTACAAGTACCATTTTTTTAATTTGAAGCCCAATATGGCCTATAAGGTGAAGGTCATGGCAAAGCCCCATCAGATGCCCTGGCAGCTTCCCCTGGAACAACGAGAAAAAAAGGAAGCCTTTGTGGAATTTTCTACGTTGCCAGCAGGTTGGATATTTTTTTTTTCTATACCCCAAAACTCTCCTGTTAAGTTTCTCTGAAAATTCTAGATAAATTAGTCTAACCTTTAGCTTTATGCTGTAATCCCTGTCACATTCATGAGCAGACTGGGGATTATTAGATTGCTCTACGGTGTCTAAAATTAATTCCTGTCCTGTTTTGTGCTCTTCTTTATTCCTGGGTAAGGACTGAAGCATTTTTAGGAGATAAACAAGGGAAAGCCATACTTATCGTCATCACAGATCACATGCTAAGTGTTTTGTCAGATTAACCTCCATTTGTATCTAATTTGTCCAGTTATAGTATTTGTGGTAGTAATTTATTTTCGTTGGTGTGAACAACACTGGTTAAAAAGCAGTTATGACTTCTGACGTGTTATTTGTATGTTATTTGTGTGTCTTAAAACACTTTTCACAGGGAAGATCCAGCCCTATTCTGTAATTAAAAACCACACAGACATTTTAGAGGACCACAAAATCATTTAGGGGATGTAAATACTTGTTGGTTGTGAAGTTGTAATCACATTGTACAATTTGAATTTGTAAAGATAACAAATTGGTTGTGTGTTTGGGAAGTTTGAGGTTTTTTCCCATCTTGCTTTTACATTAGGAATGTTGATAAGTGTTACCAGTCATTTCCCAGTATTTAAGGAGACTGAAGCAATGCTGAAAACTAGACCTGAAATATAGTGCATTTAAAGGTTAATCCCATAATTTGGGGGGTGTATGGCATTACCTGAAAACTTCTAACATCTCTCCTTATAAATATATCTAGCTGAGGTCATCTCATCAAGGACCAGTAGAAGACTCTATTCAGACTCTCAGGGCACTGAAAGCCTCTGAAGCAGGAACAGTCTAGTACCAGTGACCCTGGCAAGTGAAATTTCAACAGCATCTACTGTGCTGTGGTTTCATTGACTCCCTGCTGGGATTTGATTCTAGCAAAGGGGCAGGAATTAGTTCTGGTCTCTTCCTTGGCTTGTGTGACTTGTATGTAAGCAGACGTGCAGGACAGTTATCCTGGTTGAGTAACGAGGGAGTTAAGCTTATACGTCTACTGCTTTTGATGCTGTTGATTTATAGTTTCAGTAAAAATGTCCTCAGCTTAGGCATTTACTCTTTTGTCTTAAAGCATTTCAGTGAGATAAGTAGCAGCTGTTACAGAATTTGGTAGAAGCAGGGGCATTTTAAACTTTGTATGTGTTCTGTGGGACTCTGGGGATACTGCCTAGATGGTGGCTTGAACTTATTAGATATGTTGACGACGTTGTTATTTGGGAAAGGCTTTTCCAGGCAAGTGTTCTCAGGCCAAACACTTACCATGCTGTATCTCCCTCTAGTTGCTGAAGTATGCTAAAGCAATAAATGAGCTTTTCTCTGTTGAGCTAGAATGCAGCCAAGCTTCTGCTTTTAGATCCAGAGATCCCAGTTTCTTTCCCAGCACTTCACCTCACAAAAAGCATTTTTAGAAAAGCACATCAATTTTTCACTGTTATATAACAAAATAAAAGAGCAACTGTGGAAGTGGTTAGAGGCTCATGTTTGTATTTCCAAAGTCATTTAAACAAAGGGAAAAGGATGCCCATGAAATCAGTCGGCAATGGGAGTTCACATCATAGTGTGTCACGGTTTTTTCTCTTGCAGATATTACTGGCTTCAAGTAATCACATCTCTCTTCTTC
The DNA here is from genome assembly GCF_000699245.1 of Pterocles gutturalis. NCBI lineage: Eukaryota > Metazoa > Chordata > Aves > Pterocliformes > Pteroclidae > Pterocles > Pterocles gutturalis. The sequence goes on from NW_010134697.1 coordinate 2,926, forward strand.
CAAACTACAGTTAAAAGAAAAAAAAATAGAGAAAAAGTCTTCAATGTGACTCATACTAGTTTTTCTCTCAGACTCTAGATTATTTTTAAATGCCTTCAGTTGATCTACATTATAAGGGACATGTTTCAGAGATTATTTTAGACTATGCTGAAAGAGCAATACAGATACTGTGCGTGAAGGGAATCTTTTGTTATTGTGCTTTTCTCAAAGATGCATGGGGGTGAGTGATGTCCCATACAGCTTTAGTTGTGGTGAATGTCAGGTTTAGCAGACAGTGCAGCACGAACTGCAACATAACTGCCCACAGGCAGCTGCTGAGGTTTGTACTGACATTTTTCTAAGGGCTTCAAAAATGTTTACAAATGAATACATGTGTTCGCTTTATTTGAAGCTCAGAAGCTCTGCTCTTTACTAAGGGTTTCAGTGATATGCTTATAGAGAAAGATACCATCAGCCACTTACACCTCAAAAGGAGTGGGGATAATGAGTATTTTAAAATTTTCATACTGCATCAGTTTCGGGGTTTTTTTAGGCATATGTTAGGCAAAAATGAACTTGAGATAACTGCTCACATTTCAAAGCTAGAGAGAGCAGTTGCATGAAGAGGACAAGAAAATTAGATGTCACCCTTTCATTTTTCTCTTTGCATAGATACATCGTGTTTTGCATGATTTTTACTTGAAAGCACATTGCTTCCTGTTGGACAAAAGCTAGGCGGCAGCTCTTTAGTAGCTGAGAAATTGAACTCCTCTTCTTGATTCATCAAAGCATTAGCATTGCTTAAGTTAAAATAGAAATAGTTTTCTTTTGAGTGCTCAGATCTAAAACCAGACAAAAGTATGGACAGGACTGGGACCAATGGGACTGTTATGGTTTTTTGAGCTAATTTAGGTAATAAATTCATGAAGACCAAACTGTAGCAGAATTCTGAAACAAACATTTATGTTAATGAGCAAGACTATGAAGAGTCATCAAGAGTAATTTCCCATTTAATGATGGGGGAAAACAGAAACCACACTAAGCCTTGGGCATTACAGTGTACTAAACCTATCTCTGTTACAGCCTCAAGGCAGACTCTTTGGAGATTGTTTAGTTTTGGGAGAATGGGAGGAAGGTGACTTCCCCTGCAGGAGAAGATTAATGTTGTTGTCATAGACAAGATACTGGACCAGATCAGATGCATTCTTTCTTGTAAGCTGAGGAGCTTTGCTGGATTGGGAGTGCTGGCTGGCAATAAAATAGGATGGTCAGGGAAGCTGAAATTCAATCCTAAATCAAAATCGACATCTTGGCCAAGAATAGTATTAGGCCAGTTGCATACTTTGGCTTTGCGAGTTAAAAATACATTATAGGTGTGAGGGATGGTGTAGGCACAACTTCCATGGTGTGCCTGTAGTGTCCTGAACATGACCATAATTTAATTTCCCTGCCCACTAGAGGATGAAATTCAGTGAGAGCAAACTACTGAAAAGCACTGATGGTTTGCCAGCTTATCTGGAGGCTGAGGTTTGTGTGATATTTACACTTGTATCATGATCTGTTTGGTAGCAATGAATACACACAGTTAAAATATTTGTAGCTTTTCTGGTAGATGAACAGAAATTGGTTGTGCTTAGTTCACTGGCAAAAGCAAACTCACAGCAACCAAGGTTTGTATTCTCCCAGCTATTAGCCAGAGAACGGCTACAGCTGAAGCCTGCTTCTGAAATGTTTCAGCATGAAACGCTTCTCGGGGTTTGACTGTTAAATTAACACAACGGAATGCCTGAAATATTTATGAACTAATAACCTCTGTGGTATTTTTACTTTGGCTTTCTGTCCAAAGTAGAGCTATTTATAGTAGGGTAATAATGTATTGTAATGAAGGATGTACTTGGTGTGCTATTACACTAACATACTGTAAATGCCTTAAAAGCTTAGTAGGCGTATTTTTTTCTTCCGTGCCGAGAAAAGCCTTTGAGTCCTTTAAATCAGTGTGCTGCTGGTTGAAAAGGGTAAAGTTTTGGCTTGCAGTCTGCATTGCACCTGAGTGTCAATGTGCTCCTGGCCCATAAACTGTGACTTGGAGCCACTGCTAGTCCAGAGAGGCAGAATTTGAAAGTGATTTCTGAGTACGCAGTGTGCACTCAGTGCAGAGATATATACCAGAAAGGTCACTTGCTATTACCTGCTGCAGTTTTCCACTAAGTGCCACTCTTGCGCTTTTTTCCCCCCTGCATTTTTCTGATAACATCTTCTGCATTCAGAGTAAATAACAGTTATACAGCCTGGAGGGATAAAAATAGGTCCAGAGCAAGTTGCAAGTACAGCCCATATTGCAAAGAAATATAGCTTACTTCCTGGCTGTAAGTTCAGGGTCAGTTCCTGGCTCCACGACTTGCTGAGTGTATGCTTCTGTTTTTACAGAATAACAGCAATAAGGATATTTTGTCATCTTAAAAAAAAATGCTTTGAGATCTGTAGTTCCCAACCTGCAAGTATATCAGTTGACATACATGCTTCTGATCTGAGGCTCAACAGTGACCAGTCTTGTCTTTCTTAGGTCCTCCAGCTCCACCTCAGGATGTTACTGTCCGGGCTGGGTCCACACCAGCAACCGTACAGGTGTCCTGGAAACCCCCAACTCTGACAGCAACAGGAACGTCCCACGGCGCCAATGTCACAGGCTACGGTGTTTATGCGAAAGGTCAACGGGTGAGTTCTCCTTCCAGTGTTACAGTGACCGTCTACCGTAGGTGAATTTCATCTGACAGGTAAAGGCAACAATAAACATGTGACAGCACTTGAAGGTGTGCAGGGTTTTCTCAGCTTTCAGTAGAACCCACACGTTTGTTTGTGCATAACTTGCTCATTAGCTTCCTTTCTATAAGCACTTAAACTTTTGGACAAATGGGTTGAAAGGATTAAAGACAACTGGTGGTGCTTGGTGTGGAGCCCTAATGTGGGCTCTTGCAGCCCGCTCTGTGTTGGCAATAACTCACTCCACGTTAAGACGTTGAAGGTTGTACTGTAGTGGGGTAGAGGGGTGGGAAACAGATGTCTTCATGCTAGTAACTCACTTGTTTGCATACTCAGGTGGCAGAAGTGATCTTTCCAACAGCAGAGAACACATTGGTGGAGCTAATGAGACTGAGGAGTTTGGAAGCAAAGGAAGTTACAGTTCGAACACTCTCTGCACAAGGGGAATCAGTGGACTCTTCTGTTGCTGCCATTCCGTCTGACCTACTGGTGCCTCCAACCCCTCACCCCAGAACTGCTCCCAAATCTAAGCCATTAGCAAGTGCCGGAGCCCCAGAAACCAAAGAAGAACATTTAGGTCCACATTTAAAAATGGATGAGTCATGGGAGCAGACTCGTTCGGCATCCCCTGTTCATGGACACACGCTCGAGCCACCTGCCCCTAATTTCCACAGCGCGCTTCAGGGAAGGAGGTCTCCATCGCCTAACCGAATACTCCCTCAACCTCAAGGCACACCTGTCCCAAATACTGTCGCAAAAGCCATGGCAAGAGAAGCTGCACAACGAGTTGCAGAGAGTAATAGGGTAAAGGCAAAGTTTTTCTTAAGGTTTTTTTTGGGGGGCTAGCTTTATTCATTGTGACACTTTCCATCAAAGAATTTTTTTATCATATGCTTTAAGGAGCAGCTAATCATTCCTAAACCCTGAAGATCCATAGCTTGAGAAGAAGCAGTGTGCTTAAATTCTGTGCCATCTTCCACAAATATCCTTGTAACCATAAAGAGCATTGATCAGCCTTTGATCAGCATAGAAATCCAATAACATCACTAGAAACGTTGTCTCCAAAAATGCAGACACTTCTGAAAAAAAAATAGTAATCATCAAAGTTTGTGCTTGGAACCTGCAGGAACCAACAGGGAGGCTTATGCCTGTGTGAGAAAAGTCAGCCAAGTACTGAAGTACTTTGAAAGAGACCAAAACAAGAAAGTGAATGGGTCCAGAAGTAGGCAGATAGACAAAAGTCCAGAGCAGACTTACTGTGAGAGCTAATCTTTTAGACAGTTTACAAAATGAGGACAGAGTCTAATTTCTATAAGGGAATCTAACCAGCAGTCATATAAAAGACATGTCTGTCTTCTCAAACCATCTGCTTTTTCAAAATAGCAAAGAGCAGTTTAGATGACAGCGTACCAAATAGTGCTCTGCTTTCATGGATCCACAGGCAATTTTACATATTTGCTCTCCAGGAGGGCCCCTTTCTCAGCACTGCACCTTCACAGATGTTCACAACTGCTTCAACAGAGCTGCCATGCAAAAGCTTTTCATTACAGCTCCTTTTGTAGCTGCTAGAAGCACCACTGCCCAAAGGAGACTCCTTGGTTTTGGGACCACCCGTGGCTGCTGCAGTGACTCAGATGTTTGCTAGTTAATTTAAATCCCATATTTGAGGCCCTTGGGTCAGCACAGCTGATGCATATGCATCCTTACAATGTGCTCTGGTTTTCCTACCCAAGCATACAATATTTAAATACTCACAGTGCCCTGGGCAGTTACTTTCTCATCACAAGCTGCTCACAACTGGCCATTACTTGGTTGAAGCTCTGGTGTAACTTTTTTCATACATTTTCTCGGTCCTTCATCTGGCAGTCATCAGTTGTTATGTCCAGTCTTTTGGGAAGCTGAATAATTCTGGATCAATAAGGCCTGCTAAATATATATATATATATGCATATATATTTTTCTTTCTTTTGCTTATAAATAAAGAAAACTGGAATAGATGTAATAGAGGGATAAAAGGCAATTTGTTTCTTTGGCACTCTGAGGTGAAAGTTGATTTAACCACCATATAGGGGAACTGAAATACATTTTCTCTTTTTGAAAATTGCTGACATAACATATGCTCTGGACCATGTTTAATTGCATTAATTTTAGTGATGCTTGAAATGTTTAATTCAAGGATTTGGACAGAAGTTTACAGATGGATTCACTCTAAATTAAGTCAAATTCTGCCAGTGATATTTGTCATATTTAGTGTCCAGTAGTAGAAATTCTTCCCTTGCGGTAGGCTGCTGCAGAAGAAGCTGTGTGTCCTCTCCCTGCCCTTCCTCCAGCCTGTCAGATGGCTGATGGTTATTGTCATGAGAGTAAGCAGCAGGATTCAGCAGCTGAGGGTAAGAGTCACCTCAGAGTAGAGGAAGAGCATGAAGTCTCATTCTACAGCTTTTTTTGTACTAAAATAAAAAAATGCTTTAGTGGCTAGGTTCTTCTGCTAACCCTCTGCCAAGGGAAAATTCAGTGTCCTTATTAGCAGCTTCTGACTGTAGAACACCAAGAATTTTGACATAAGTGGTACAGAGAAGAAAGCTAGCAGCTGAGTTGATGGTCACATAAAAGCACATTATTGTTTATGAGAGAGAGTAATATGACAAACAATTGTTGAAAACTCCTAAAAGGTTACAGTTGGGGAAACTAACTTTGTTTTAAACCATGATTATATTTAAATGTTGTGTTCTTGAGTCCTTATGTCTTGTATTTGTGACTCCTGGTTGCAGGAACAAGTCTGCTTCACAATTTTCCTTTTTTTTTTTTTGTTGCTTTGCTAGATGGAGAGGAGGAGTGTTTTTATCGAGAGGAGTAATGCAGCTCAGTACGCTAACTCCGATGATGAGGAGGATGGCTATGATTCTCCTAATATCAAACGAAGGGGAGCTTCGGTTGATGATTTCCTGAAAGGGTCAGAACTTGGAAAGCAAGTAAGTAGCCAGGTCTTGTTATTGTGTCAAGTATCCAACATGAAACGGGTATTTCATGAGGCTCAGCAGGCCTTCCAGGTCACCATCTGATTATTGGAGCCATATTGGTAAACAATACAGAGAAGCAGCTAAATTCTGGGCAGGTAGATGAATGTCCTGTTACTGAAGCATAAGTTTGTTACATACCCATGGGAACTGATCTGGTACCACAGAAATTATTTCTTCATTATTATTACTGAGGGAAGGAGTAATTTATAGCATTCTAGTACTTCTTGAATATTTGATTCTTCAGATATTCTACTGCAATCTGACAGATGCCTCCATTTGAAAATTTGTCCTGGGAAATACAGTGAGTCTGGTTTATGATCTGATTTGTTAGATGTGACGTTCGATAGAAGCCACTCCTATTTAACATGAGCAATTCAGTAGGACGTACTTTTTCCTCCTTATCTTCCAACTAATTGGAAACGTATAGGAACTTGAAATATTTGGACTAGTTTTAAAAGACGATTAAGGTTTTAGCCAGTCTGTTCCTACAATGTTTAAGAGAATGAAAAGCTTCAAATTCCATCGATCAACTAGCTATATCATACAATGATGGTATCATCCTGTAATAACTAAATGTTGATCACTTTTAAATTACAATGATGTGATGACACAAACAGCTGTGAAGATCAGATGATACGTGACTTATCCTAGGGCTTTTACAGTTGGTCAGCAAGTCCATTGATACACAAAGGGCCTCTTTAAATCAGGGGAATTTAATCAAGACTAAAACTAGATTTGGTGCTGTGAATGCAGATATCCTTTTCTGTATCACTTATAGGACTTAAGATTGGATTTCTTGAATTGGGAACATAAACGGGCAAAAAAAATTTGTACATCATCTCTCCACTAGAACAGAGCAGCAAGCCATATGATGTAATTTATATGTGGTTGTTAGTGCAATATTCCAACCTAAGAAATGCTCTAGTCCTCATTGGTGTTATATAAGGATTTTCAGTTTTTATAGTCAGTGAAGTTTTTTCTCTCTCACCCTGTCAATTAGCCTCACTATTGCCATGGTGAAGAGTATCATACAGAGAGCAGCAGAGGGTCTGACTTGTCTGATATTATGGAAGAAGATGAGGAAGAGTTGTACTCTGAAATGCAGCTGGAGGATGGAGGAAGGCGACGAGTCAGTGTGACTTCACACAGTGCACTTAAGGTAAGTGTGACTGCAGAGAAACCTTAACAGTACCTCCATATTTTGATTCTTCCTTCAAAGCATTTATTTTAGTCAGTTATGGATTTTGCAGACCATTAAAACTCACATTGTCATATAGACCTAGAACTGGGATGAACATTGTTTAGGATGTCAAGGCCACTTTAACACTTTTTTTTTTTTGCATTATTTGATAGCTAATCTTTTAACTAATTGACTGTTTTCCTATATGTACTTGCTGAAGTTGTGATTTCTCTTCTATACCTGGGTGTATATCTGGGGACCTTTCCCAAGTCTATATGACAATATACTACATGAGCTACCCAGACAATGTTGTTTCTGAGCAATATTTATAAAGCATACATACAGGAAAAAAAAAAACAAACTTAGGTTTTTCATATCTAAATCATTTGTCCCTCTTTCCAGTGCTAGTCACATCTCTTCCACAGGCTTTAAAGCATGCTTGTAAGAAAGGGAGCTGGGTCAACTTTGTTTGATAAATGCATTATCAGAAATCCTTGTGCTCTGATTGTTAATGAATCACTAGGGACAGTAGGAAATATTGTTTTAATGCTACACAGGAATATCCATCATGAAAGACAAATTTAGTGTAAGAATTAAAGCATCCGTAGAATGTTGAACCTACCCAATGCAGAATATATGTTTGTATGTGTAAATTGTATTTGCTTTGTACGAGTCTAGAATTACACTCAATTGTGTTTTCTTAGAAAGTTGGATAACTTGAGTGCTAAGGAAACCCACAGGTCATTTTTTCTTCCCCAATATGTTGTTGTTTAACTAAAAAACAGTACTATTTTTCTCATGCATACAAGAATTTTGACCATTCTTGTAACTGCTTTCATGTCCTATAAATTCAGACCTTTTATTCTGATACTCTCTGGAATGAGACAGGTATTTTTCTGTCATTCTGCTGATACAAATGTTGAAACTGAAATCCTTCTGCATGCTGCGTCTGTCCCTTTCTTCTGGGAAAAAGTGAATTATCCCTAGGCTGTTCTTATTTGTTATGCATCAGAAAGTATATTTACTTCTTGGTTTTCAATTGGTATTGCCAATGTTGATGTTTTAAAAGAAAGGTCTAGACCCTTAACTGGTGTAGTAAATCATTTTAGACCTGTTAAAGTCTGCAGGCATACTTCTTTTGGTGTAGTGTATGTGAAGGGTATGGTTGGTTGATGCATTCTGCAGAAGTGGAGTTCAGTATGTGAGTACTTTCTGCGGAAGGACTCATGGATGTCTGAGTCTCATTGGGAGAATATGGCTGATAATTCTCCTGGTATAAAATGCAGGTCAGATTCTGATCCCAAATTGCTCGATAATTTCCCCCTCTTTCACTAGATCCAATTTCACTTTGCAACATCAGTAATTAACAACAAAAAAAATGAAAAATATGTTTACTGCATTTTCCATAATGTAATCAGATTCCTGTTCCTCTTGCATCTGAAAGTATGCCAACCATACCCTTGCAGCTGTAATTGGGTATTCTCTCCTGAGTTAACAGATGCTCCAAGTAACAAGAAAACATTTTGCATACATTTTTATTGGGAGATTTTTATTCCCTCCAATGGTTCCCTAAAACAAAGGCTGACGTGGGTGATCGAGGGAAGTTTCAACTTACCTGGTCCGAGCATTCTAAAATGTGGGATATTTGAGCTCCAATCAAAACTACCCTTGTTCATATTTATTGACTTCTTTCCACTTTTATGGCAGTTTGTCTCAAAAATTTCACGTGTGATACACATTTTTTTAAAATTAATGCAATCAGGTGAAAAAAAATAGTTATAAATCAATTTAGAAAGTTCCTAATCCCTGAAAGGGGAAGACATCCAAAAGCTGGTTAAGTTTAACGTGCTCTGAGAAAGCGGTATTGGTGAAGTCTCCGAGATGATCCTGTCATTATTTACGGTTGCTGTTGTGTCCAGAGACCTACCTGATCTGGGCATTGAATAAAGTACAAGGAGCGGTGATCTCCATGAGGTAGAGTCTATAAACCATCAAAACCAACACCTCCTGCATCAATATTCTGTTGTCTCTTCTCAGAGTCCAACAAAGATACTGCGTAGGATTCTTCTGTTACACCAACCCGTGTTTTGTGTAAATATAAAAATCACAGAATGTATCTATCATGTTCACAATGCTTATTTTATCCAGACTGGGACAGTTTTTACCTATTTCTGGTATAAACAGAGTTTTACCTACTTCTGCCAATAGGCTGATTTTCAAATATTGGTTTTGTCAAGCACGATCATGAGGGATTTGATGACAGTGCAGACCAGATGACATCAGAGAGCAGCCTGTTTCTCTGGGTTTTTTTCTTTGGAAGCCAAGCTTTAAAAATTGTGCCCTTTTCTTATAATTTAACAAAGGAAACTAGATCTCTTTTAATGATGCCTGCAGAACAGCTCTCCTCTGGCAGGAGACTTAGGAGTGCTTGCTACTCATATAGGATGCTTTAACAGATGCAAAGCAAGAAGGCTTGCTAGAACAGAATTTTCATTCTCTGATATGGGTTCTGGTTACATAGAAAAATTAAATAGCAATTTGGCATGGGGTAAGGAACATCCTAAGCATTAGAGCTGTGTTTTAATGCCATTCTCATTCACCATGCTGGAACCTGTATGCAGCTTCTATTGCTTTGTTTTAAATGCATGGGTTTGTTCTTGTTAAGAGCATCACTCAGTTCTCTGTACTGACCTTTCATGTTGTATCTGACACCCAGCAACTTCTTAATCATGTCTTTGTTTTTCACAGATTCTCATTCAAAGCATGACGTCCTTTTCACTAAATAAGCTGCATGTCTTATGTTTGCCATTGCTCTAAAACTAATTCTGTCTTTATTTTTCTTTTCTTCTCCCTTTTCCCTCCCATTTTATTTTTGTCACACACTATTTGTTCCCTGTCTGGTTTTTAACATTGCATAATCTTAAGGAGTGTGATAAGAATAAGACCACTGAAGCCACTTTTTTGGAACATCCTGACTTTTCACAGCAGATACATCACAGTAAAAAGCTTTTCAGTATTCCCGAAGTAGCTGAAGAGGATGGTGAATACTCTGAACTGCTGTACAAGCAGGGTTTAGGTATGCCCTATAAAAAGAATCCCACAAAAGCTAGAGACTCTAGACCACCTAGGCCCTACAATCAAGACCAGCAGCACAACTTCTGGTACCCAGCCAAGCACAGAATTTCAGGCATGGAGGATTTTGCTGCAGACGACAAAGGATGTAAATATAGCCGATCCTTATCGAGAAGCCCAGACAGTGGACTAGACTGTGGAAGTGAAGAAGAAGAATCTCGTTTTAATTTCAGATATACTTGCGATTCAGTTTCTGCCAACGTTGCGTGTAGCTGTTGCGCAGAGACTGCTAACAGTTCCTGCAGGAAAAGCATGAGGCCATTGCTTGCTCGCAGGAAAACTTTAACCAGACAAACCAGCATCGAAGAAGATTTTGGTGATCTGGGTCCTTCCTTTGTAGAGCCCAGGAGTGAACAGGTCAAGTCCAGTTACGAGAAAAAGTATGAGACTCAGAAATGTAATAGAACAGATAATTTGTGTAATGAAGATGTTCAGGGAGGCTGGAAGACCGACTTAAAAATGGCTGACTCTAGGGCAGCTGGTCTACTTGCAAAGCCATCCCACAGAGATGCAGAAGACTCTCTGGTGTGTGAAATAAATCTTCCTTCTAACATCTGCTTGCCAAATCAGTCTGTTGTCTTTCTTTTGTTCCTACTTTTTTTCTTTTTTTCTGAATTAATTTTTAGAGTCCATCCTTTGGACCTATCTGCTACATTTTTCCCCCCCTTTTTTTTTTTCCCCCTCTCCATTTATTTTAGTTTATTATTCTGCATTTTCCTTTACAGTCGTCTTTTGTGTCATGCTCAAATCAGTTTAATTTGCTTTACAATGATTTTCCCGCAGAACAAATTACAATAATGGCTGCTTTTATTAAAGGACAACTGAATCTAAATTTTAATTAAGGGTTAGCTGAACTATAATTTTTCCAAAAGATTGTTTTTCTTTATTTTGCCCATCTAAATGTTGCTTTTAAAAAAAGCTGCATTTTAACTGGAAAAATATTTCATCAGTGTTTGTTTTTTTAAATGTTGAGGAACTCATTTCATCATGTTGTTTTTATTCACCTCATTCCCATAATTTTCAGGATATTCTCTTTATCATGAAACATCTCCAGACAAGAATCAAGATTGTCCCCTGGGTGTGACAGTGACCCAGATTTATGGAGTCACAAGTTTCATCATATTTCCATTTTCTGCCTTATCTCTGCACTGCCACTACTTTGCCTTCCTTTTTAGACCATCTCTTCTTGCCTTTGAAGTTGCAGACTGCATCTCTGCGTGAGAATGCAGGCAAACAGCTTCTTCCCAAGGGAGAGGCCAGGGCCATTCCACATCTTCCAAGGACGCCTCTGCGTGGTCTTGCCTATTTGCCTTTCTGTCCATTACTCTGTAGCAGAGTCTCCCCGCTTTGATAGATGCATCCGTAGGCTTCCCAGCTCCCTAAAGACCAAAGCAAGTTCTTTACCCTCTCAATCTGCAACAGTCCAGAGTGGAAACCTCAAATCTAATGTGTTTCAAAGCAAGAGTAAAGAAATCAGCTGCCTGCTCTTCTAGCCTAGCTGTTTATGCTGAAATGATCCTTAAAAATTTCTCCCATTAAAATTGGTGCCCAAGCTGTATTAATCTCAATGGCTGCATTTAAATAGTCCCATTTAGTTATTAAAATAGCTCCATTTTCTGCAGGGGTAGTGAACAGAGAGACAGCTGTGATGTGAGACGAAGTGTGCCTACATTCCCTTCTACATGTTTCGGTGACCTTTAAAAGGCTTTAATAATCGAAGGCCGTTAGAGAAAAGCAGCGTGCTCAAAGACAGAAGGACGTACGCTTGTTCACATGCTGCAAACTGGACAAAGCTCTGTAGCCAAACACACAAAAGGCTTGCCTTTGCAGTGCAGTCCAATCTCCACAGCTCTAATGACTGGTTGTGGCTACTCTTCAGGAGGTATTATAACGTCATCTTAGCAGCAACAACAAAGGCAAAAGAATATTTCAAAAATTATTCTTTTCTTTTCTTTTTGTTCTGATGTGTGACTGCTGGTTACAAAACTCTGCCATAAATCAGGAAACCATTTTTTTTTCTTTGCAGGTTTGCCAGGCAACAGTATTTACTTTTCAGCTAACCTTTCAGTTAAAAACTAAGTTTAGTTGCCTTTAGAGCTTATGCTTCCAAATGTGATTGACCTGATTGATGTCCAGCCATATAACCATAATGTTACCATGCATGTAACTTACAAACCTGTTTTTTCTGTTGTTGTTTTTTTTTTTAGCTTTTAGGTAATCCATCATCTGCAGGACGGCCTGAAAGGGCGGAGCATGCAGGGCGAAGGTCCTCTCATGGCAGTGCAGTGCCACAAAGGTCTCGACCAATGTTGGTCCCTTCCATTGGTTAGTTGGACAGATTGGTGCATTTCTGTTCTTTGCAGCCTCAGAGTTCGGAAGGTGGTCCTTAAAAAAGAAACAACAGACACTTGTCTTGAACCATGGTTACTCTTAGTTGAAATGGGATGAAATGGAATTAAAAGCATTTCCATCCAAGTATGAGTGTGCTGGGGTCTCGCAGGGGCTCAGTCAGTAGTCATTGACATCTCCAGGAGTCTTTTCATTAAATTTAGTGGGTATTGGAGCTTTTCTAAGCTTGGTTAAGCTTGGATAATGTTAGATCTTACCCAAAAAGAATTTTTCAGGCAGGCTACTGTATGATCAGTAAAATAAATGTACCCATTCAGCCATCCATTCAGCCATCCATCTTTCCATTCATCAACCATCATTTTGCATTCACTTTCCATTTTCTTGACTACTTTTTGGAATTTAGCAGGAAAAGTGGAAGCTGTTAAATATAATAAGTTAGTAGAACTTACATATATTTACTAGATTTGATATGTCTTCCAGAATCATCCCTATTCTGATTTACTTATGACTTAAACTAAATGCTGGTATATACCAGAAAATCCAAAAAGTAGTGCAGAAAAGATAATGGAATGAAGACACTCTGGACAAATACATATCTGTTAAGACTTGCACTCTATACTGACAAATAGGAAACATTCACACTGAAAATCAGGAAACACATGCAAAACAAAAGCAGAGACGAGTTCTGCGAGCTATTAGCAGAACTTTACTCCATGAAGATGCAGAGTCAGTCCCGTTCCTGTCCCTAACCTGGACTTTAATTTGTGGATACTGTAGGCGTCATCAGGAGGAGAGGGAAGCAGTGTCAGCCAGTTCTCACCTGACATTTATGTGAAAAGAGATGTCACAAGTGGCGATTATCAGAAGGAAAGAGACTGATCATTAAGGAATGCTTTTATTTTAAATATTTTCCCCTTTTTGTAGACTCACACTAAAATGCCTGTACTGCAAATTAAAGGCAAAATCCCCCTAGGTGGGCACAATTATTTTGATACCTAGTAGATAGTAATTATTATTGAAATCGTAGGTCAGAAAACATATATAGCTGTAACACATGAAGCTCAGTGTCTTCAGTATAGCATGGCTGTTCAGAGGCTGATTCTCATCCCACATCCTGGTGTAAACCAAGATAACCTTCACAAATGTCAATGGGATTACACTGGTATGAAAATGGGACGGGGGAAAGTCAGCTCCAGGGAGGCTCTTGTGCTTCTACTGACAAGTATTGTTAGGTGAATCAAATAGCTTTTGGGTGATGGTGTGAAGACTGTTAGATTTTCATGTCTTTCTTTCTTTTTCTTTCAAAGCAGCCTTTTTTTTTTTTTTTTTTTCTCAGGAGTAAAGATTTCTGGTTTATGTTTGGACTATTAAAGCAAGTTTTGTATTTAATTTCTTTTATATTGTCTGCTAAAACATTTTTTTATAAATAGTGGGAGAGTAGACAGGTTTGTTTGAATTAATCCTTTGGGTTTCCTTTTAGTTTTAATTTTAATTAAAAAATAAGGGAAGTGATTAAATTTCTCAGAGCTCCCTTTCTGTCAACAAAGTTAGGACACGACAACCACAAAGTAATGACTTCACTGTTTAGTAGTTCAATAGCAACAGCTTCGGAATCAGATAAATTAATTTCTGATAGTCAATCTGTGCCCAAACAGATAATTAAACAGAAAATAAAATCTCAGATTTTATTTCTTTCAGTGTAACTTAAAGAATGAATTAGTGTATTTTGCATTATCTACAATCCACAAACGCTCTTTGGGAAAGTTCCATGAGGAATAAATTACAGTATTGCCAAACTGCTGAGCATTATGTACAGTATCTAAATTAAATTTGCTGAAAGATATGTATGCATTATTTCTCACATTCAGTATCATACTGTAAAAAAATCACTCTGAGGATAAGTGAAGCAAATATAAACACTTGATAAAACTGCACAGAAGTTGCTTCCTGTAAACCTGCTGGAAAGAAAATCTAGAAGATATGTATCAAGAGGTCAGATAAATAAAATGTGGTAAAAGTAGGACATCCAAAAGCATATAGGAGAGCACTGTATAAACTTGAACCCACTGTTCAGAACTCCCACTGACAGAGGAAGTTTCCCATGAATAAGGGCTGCAAGTGTGGTTTCTGAAGAGGAAGTTGTTATAGTTGTGTCATTATAATATGTAGTTCCACAAACTGAAAAACAGAGTAAAATAAAAGGAAATAAGAAAGTTAATACAATTGAGACAAAGTTTGGACTGCTTAAATACATAAAACTGTTGTTGGCCTCCCCATATAACTCAAAAATGTGGATTCCAAATTTCTTGGCAGCAGCTTATTCCTTTACATAGATGCCTGGAGTTTCGACTGAGTTATTCAGCTAAAGGGTCACTGTAGTGATGGAAAGTTCTTAAGGCAGCTCTGGGAGGTTAAACTAGTGGGAAAGACCTTCAAAATTGTAATGTTCTTAGGATTCCAATGATAAAACCTTTCTCCAAAATGTTCCACAATTTAAATTCTTAGAGGTATATTCTCCATTAATCTAGAAATACTTTGGATTACTATCTTCTTGCAGGTAGGATTTAAGTAAATTAATTAATTTTTGTTTTTAGGTTGATACTTTAGAAGGTGAAACACAGTTTACAGTGCACTTGACCTTGCAGATCTGGCAGGTAGGATTGTTTAAACCTCATAATAAAAGATGATTCCTATCCAAAGAGCTAACAAACAATATTTACACTGTATGAATTTTAAAAAGCACAAAATTCAGATGCTTTAAAAAAAGGAGATACACGTTTCTGTGATTCCCCTGCTGAAGAAGGATTTCTAGAGGCTGAGACATCTGGCAAAGCTTATGCAGTGTTTAGCCTTCCTACTATATGCAAGTCAGAAAAAAAGGGTAGGCAAAGCTTGCCCGCAGGAGCCTCCGCAAAGGCAACTCTACAATATGTTTTAATAGATCATTCCCTTTTTCTCCATAGAAATTACAATGGACAGTAACAGTGAAGGCGGTCGGTCTCGGTCAGGTAGTGAGGGAAATATTTCACCTGTAAAAGAAGAAGCTTATTATCGCAGCATTGGTGGACACAAGAAATGGCCTCAGCAGCGTACCATGGCCTCTGAATATAGATACGGTATGCCGAACATTATTCATCCTTTATGCCAGACACGTTTTAGAGCTGCGTGTTAACAAGTGCGGTTTCTGTATGACAACATTGCATGCAATGCAGAATGCCAGGGGAGCTAGCTCTTGAGTCCTGTCTGCTCTCAGGTAAGTTTCTCCAGCTGAGCTGTAAGGGTCAAACAGCCCTCAGTCCTCTGTCCTGACACTGCTGTGCAGCCACCTCCATACTCGACTGAGTCCGAGCACACTGCATTGCATGCACCTCTGTGAAGCTATGCTGCTACTAACGCCAGTCAGTATTTACTGTATACACCTGAGAAACCATTCATCAGAATGACCTCATTTCCACTTGACTCACATGGACTGGACAGGCACAGACAGTAGCTGGTATATCACAACCCAACATCCCGTAATAGGAACATTATCCTGATTTATGGCTTGGGCTAAATGAAGACTTGGGGTCTTTGCAACGACCACACAGAACTTTGTCTGTGTCACTTGGTGAAGAGAAAAATTATTCTTAATTTTAGGAATAATTGTATCATAACAAACTTGTATTACACGAGTAAGGCAATTATACCCTCTAGTGATAGTATTTGTTGCTTCATCAACATAGAAATCATTACATGATCAACAACTCAGTTTTCATAGTTCATAACACGGTGAATTGAAGTGTATAACGCAACCCATAAAAGGAGCCCAGGCCATATATAGAGCTAAGAAACATATTGGGGTTTTATTGATGTCTGAAATGAACAAAAGGGGCCCTGAAATTTTGGGTAAATCACAATTCAGTGTTGGCTTTCAAAGCAGACGTATCTGAGTGACTTACAACCAGATCGTCAGCTTGTGTATATCTCCTGAATTCAATGCAACTGGGGTTGCAACTATGGATCTGTTGGGAATCTGGCTAGCTGCATCCAAAGGCAAAGATTTTACATACACAATTACATGTGTGTATATGTATGAGATATGTGTATACCTCTTGGAAGAATAAGATAAGTGAGCAATGAGTTAATCAAGAGATTATTTTCTTTCTGGTTGACTGAAGCAAACATGACTCTTCAGAGTCGGATTGCTGCAGGTCAGTGCTTTTATCAGAGATACATTTGGCCATAATTCCTGTTTGCACCCGACTCCTATTTGTTGCAGTTGGAGTTGGATGCAAAAATTGATACTTTTAATTTAAAAAACAAAACACCCCTTAACCCCCCTGTTTTACGTTGTCTGGTGGGCCTGAGTATGAACCCCAGAATGACCGCAGCCTGACTGTGGGAGGAGAACAGAGCAGAGAGGAATCCCATCCTGTGTGTCCCATTGCTTTCTGTCCCACATGAGCCCTTCTCCCACACTTCCTTTCTGTGCTTTGTGCCTGCCTAAAGCTTCTTGGCTGGAATTTCTCCCTGCCCTTTTGCTGTTCTGCATTTTCCCTGTTCACTTTCTTTCTTGCACTCTGGACCCAAGAGTCAGTAGCTGTTCCCTTAAAGCTGTGACCCTCTGAAAATTTTTTCTGGTAGTTTAAAATAGAAAATGTTGAATAAAATGTGTCTGATGTTGAGGCAAGAAGAGGAATTTTATCTAAAATGTTCCATATTGACTGTTCAAACTATTACCAAAAATGGGAGTCTGTAATTTGTAAGACATGATTACAGTAAAAATTGTATTAATATAAATATTGTTTGGAAAAATTATAATATAGTTGAACAGCATTTTCATTGTAATTCATAACTTTGCTTTCTCAATTTATTCATTGTGAAGCATATTGTAAACTGGATGATAAGTGTTGATTCAGCAAAGAACAAAAGTACGTGACTCCCACTGGAGCTAGCTCAATAAGCCAGGCTTTTCAGAAGTGGCTTGTGATTTTGAGGGTTTTATTTTTGGGGTTTTCAACTTCACATGTCTTGAAAGAACCTATTATTTGGGAAGGTGCTGCCACACGCTCTTTCAAAACAGAATTAAAAGCCTTTGAAACTCGTCAATCATTGTTATCCATTTTGGCCTAATTTTCTAATTCAGGTTTACTGAAGTCCGTCCCTAAGCCTGTTGTTGAATCACGGACTAAATGCATTCTCCAGGTCACTTGAAAAGTCTGAGAGATGTATGAGACAAAATGTCGGTTCTCATTTTTTATGTCCTAATTGATTTGGTACCCTGCAGTCGACAGAGTTCAGTGCAGTGTCGAGTGTTGGGATATTCATGGATGATCTTTCCTAATGAGTTTATAGTTCAGTGCAGTCATAGCTCACCACTCCTGGATTTTAACACATCCCGTTAGTGTTTGGGTTGGTTTGGGGCACTGCTGGCTATGGTAACTATTGACCACGTTTAAACAAAACCATAGGCAGTGTAGTTCCAACCCTGGCGTACCTAACACTGCTGAAATATATTTCTTCTTGCCTGTCTGGAGAGAAGAGGTTATAACCATGTTTTAAACCTGGTACCTAAAACATGGTGTCAACACAGCTGGGATGTGCTTTCTTGTGTCCATGAAGAGCAGAAGCAGCTGTGCTGGATAACAGGTGGATCCAAAGCATGGTTATTTTTGCAGTAATGATAAAGCCTACCAGACTCATCATTCTGTCACTCTTAACATGCTTCATTAACTTATGGCAAACTCTAGTAAACCTAACAAAAATTGCTTTCTGACCTGAGCTGTATTCACTTGTCTAAGTGGCAGTGTGGTGTAGGAGATCAGCACCACAGTCAGTGCATGCAGATTGTGTATGCTTTTAAGAAAAATAACAAATTTCTAATAAAAAAAAAAGCCACCAAGCTTAATAGGACATGCATTAAGTTATTGCACTGAAATGCCAAACATTTTTCAAATACTAACTGGAATAGCTGAAAGATGAGGCCAGCTTGTATTACTGAATTGTTCTTTTCTGAATTTCCTTTCATAGATGGCTATGGTGGTCATGACCATCTTTCTCCAGATATTTATGAAGAATCAGAAACAGATCCTGGCACAGAGGATATTTCTACTCGAATATTTGTTGCACTCTTTGACTACGATCCACTGACAATGTCCCCAAATCCCGATGCCGCAGAAGAAGAGCTGCCATTTAAAGAAGGACAGATCATTAAGGTGGGAGCTAAAACCAAAGGAAACAAAGGGTGGACCCAGTTTTACCCTCTGAAACAGGGTCTCCTTTGTTCCCCATGGAGAAGGCAACTTGTGTGACTAGAATCTAAGGGGTTTTTTCCTCTAGAGGTTCAGGCTGTAAATCTTACTGGAACTGGAAACTAATAACTAATGCTAATGGCTTAAAAATAATTAGAAAAACAGATAGATAGAGCCTGACTCAATTAGAGATTAGGTGCTCAGACCAAAATTGTGACTCTAAAGCCCCTATGTCCGTTGCCACAAGCTCTGCAGGAAAAAACTCCTTCAGAGAGGATGTCTTTCCTGCAAAGGCACCACAAAAGTGCTTAGTGTTGTACCTCCATACACACCAGAGCTGCTGTGGTTTTTTTAAATGTTGAACACTCCTAGCTAGCGTGCACTTAAGGTTAATCAACATCCAAAAATTAGGTATTGCTGTTCCAGAGTCATCCTCTTCTGAAACTGGGCAAACCACTCTCTTTTCTGTCTGTTTGGTCTAAAATACACAAGTCGCTTTTGAACAGGGCACAAGAGGCAAGCCAGCCTGTTTCAGGTGACAGGGACAGTGTCAGGCTCAAAAATATTGTCTGTTGTAGTTTTACCCTGGCTGGCAGCAAAACACTACAACAAACATAGACTCATTTGTTACACCACCCATTTCAAAGATAAAATTGTAACTTAAGCTATTAGAACACTGACTGCTTCCTGCTGTGTTGGACTGGATCCTAACACACGTCCATATCCTAAATTGCAATTTTTGAGTGTTAAATACTTTGTTAGATATCTTGCTTTCCTCTTTACATGATAGAAGATTTATGCCCAAAATATGGAACTTGTTTAAGAGTGTATTTTCCTTTGCAATATTCATGTGCTCAGGTATTTCAACCATTTCTTCACCAATATGTACCAGTTTGGCACTGAAAAGTCCAGACAGATCCCACATCAGATATTTATTCTCAGTGATGTTTATTTTATATGTGGGACCGTGGTGACTGACTATATGATCTGCTGCTTTGAATTTCTTATCAAATTGTTGTGAAGATGGAGTAGTTTGCATTTGCAAAATACTTTTCACACATTACCAGAGCCCTGGGATGCAGGAGGGTCGCTTCCCCCACAAGCTGTAGGAAGCCTGTCCCATACGTGTGTCACGGTCACATATGGTGCGCGCTGGGAGGTGGTGGTGGTGCCCGGTAAATCATGGATATGTAGCGATTAAACGTGAAAAACGTGACTGCTCTAGAAAGTTGAGGCTATTGAAGATCATTTTTAATTAACTCTGATTTGAACGGAAAGGATTAGTTTGGGGTTTTTTGTTTGTTTTTAAAGAAAAAACAATTGAGCCTAAACAAGGAACGATCTAAACTCAGTCATCAGTTTGGCCTTAAGAGCATCATTTTTGTTTAGTCCAGTCCTTGATCCAGGCCTTCATGAATTGACTGCATTTTTAGAATTTAAAACAAGTTTTGGATCTGCCTGTTCTCACTGATGAAAAGTCATGCTATTTTTATACCTTAACTCATGTTTTCTGGAAAGGAATAGCAGAGTTAAGTACATATATCAAGTATATCAGGTATCAGCCAGCATTTTCAATGATATATAAGTTGCTCTATTCAAAGTAGCTCCACTTGGCAGAGTTTTGCAAATGCTTCATTTTGAATATAGTTCATATGGCACCAAAAATGATGCCATGCGAGTAATTCCGTAAACATGAGTGTAAACCAGTAGGTATACTTTTGGCTCAGCACAGGGAGAAACTGATGACTTTAAATGGTGTCTCTTACTTTTTGTGCATTTCACTGCTCACTAAGGACCAAATTCTGCTTATGGATCTGAAGTCATAATTCAAACTAACATAACAATCCCAGCTTTGTAACATAGTAGTCAAACACTAACAAAATGCCACATCCAAACTGAAGTCATCTGTCTGTGCTTTAGTAGCTATTTAGCCTGTGTTAAAATTCCTAAGTGCTAAAGCCTTTGTTGACCAGCATTATCACTCTTCGACTACCAGGTTTATGGGGACAAAGATGCTGATGGATTCTATCGTGGAGAAACCTGTACAAGAATTGGCCTTATCCCGTGTAATATGGTCTCTGAGATCCAAGCAGATGATGAAGAGATGATGGATCAGCTTCTAAAACAAGGCTTTCTTCCTTTGAACACACCGATTGAGAAAATTGGTAAGAAAAAACATATATGCTTTACTTCTCCCAACTTTTGGGTGCTATTAACTTGGCTGGATCTGCTTTGCCTTTTTTTTTTTACTATATGTAGATGCATCTAAATTTTTCAGCAATTAATTACACCACGGGATCCATTCTGTGTCAGTATCTGCATGACTTTATTCAACTAGTATTTAATCTTGGTTACATCTGTTGCTGCAAATGAGGACTTGTATCTTCACACTCCCCTCATTATTTTCTCTTCTTATTAAAAAAAAAAAAAAAAAAAAGGGTTTTGTCACCTGACAGATTTCTAGATACAGAACATGATCCCTGTGCTTTGGAGTGTGCTGTGCTGAGGTGCTTTGTGATATGCTCACTGCTGCAAAGCCTAAAAAGGATCACTTCTTTGTTGTTATTTTTGTTCTTCTACATTTTCCTACTTTACCAGTAATTTAAAGGGATGGTGGCAAAGGGTTATGTGTAATCTCATTTGGGATAGCACTACGTATTTCAAGATTTTTATGGATATTGCAGTGACGAGCCCTTTAAAAAGCAGAGTTTGGCCAAACAGTTCTGTGCTGTGAACCACTTGTGTTACGTCGTTGGTTCAGTGTTGTACACAGACACACAATGCAAGTATCTTAACTCAGATGTCTTCCCAAAAATAAATTTCATACAACTATCTCGATATGTTTTAAAATTTTCAACATGATTCTGAGAGTATAAAGGGCTGGAATTGGTTCAGTCCTGTTTAAAAGTGAACTGTAAAAGTGGTTGCTAAAAAAACCAAAGAAATCTTCCACAGTGCGCTTCTTAGATTGAATAAAACCTTATTGTTTCCAAAACCATATTAGTAAATGTAAGATAAATTATTTTTTGTTGTTTTTTTAAGATATTGAGAGATTTTAAAATTTTTCGTTATCCGTCAAAGGGAAGGATGATTTAAGTTCTTGAATGCTTAATTGAGTTCTTAATTCAAACCTGTGTATTAATTTACTTATGCCACATAAACAAACAAATATTCCCACCCACGTGCCCTTGTAAACCCCACTGCCCATCTGCTCCTGTACGTACAGCACACACACCTACGTGGACATTTATAGGGGACAAACCTGGGATAGGCACAGGGGGACGAGGCTGGCTGCCCACAGCGTTACTCTGCACAAGCAGTCGTTTGGGGTCTGCATCATTTGAAGTCTGTTAGACACCTGACCTGCTTGGGGTACATCTGCAAACACAACCAGGGGCCTGGTGGCACTAAGAAGTGTCTAAATATTTTTCTACTTCTAGCAATGAGGTCACACATGGGTACAGAAAATATCTTCCTATAGTTGAAACTTACTGCTTTAAGCCTGCTCCGTGCTCTCAGTTCTTACCAAAGTCAGATACAGATACAGAACGCTTGTGAAAAGGAAACCACTAGTCTACATAGCTCCCCATAGTTTGAATATTTTGGCTGTCGAAGGGTCATATAATTGGATTTTTTTTTGTTGTGCTCAACTGGCAATGTCTCCTGAAATAGCTGAGAAATCAGAAATTCTCTGTCTTGGAAAGAGGGAGAGGCAAATTGTGGCAGGAGTGTTGCCCTGCCTTTATGTTTTTAAGCAATTCTTTTTATTCTGGGATGTTTCTGGGCCAGCTGTTAGCAACCTACCCCCAGCAGTTCACCTTTAAATACTTCAGTACTTTAAAAGCATCATGTATTGTCTCTTTAATATGGATTTAAGTTGTTAGCCATTTTAAAAACAAACCAACAAACATCAACAAATGCTTTTACTAACCGATTTTGAAAGAACAGTTAGTTTGGCTTAATTTTAAACTAAATACAAATTCTGAATAGCAGAGCTCCACGTGCTCAGAGCCTCGCTGTCAGAGGCTGCTCACGTGGATTTGTAGCAGCAGAAGCCGACTCTAATTGCCGGTCTGTCTCATATTGTTACTCATATTTTTAATGTCATATCAGACACTTTACATGCTGTGTTTATATGACTATATTTTTCTTAATCCTTTGCCCACATGAAATCCTTAAAAAACAGAACTCTGAACAGCTTCATATCTCTTCTTCTTTTATTTGTATGCATTCCTTTCCTGAAGTCAACTGTGACCGTTTCAAAGAGAGCACACGCTCTGTACACCGCAGATCCAGAAAGTCTAAAAGAGGTCTGTGCTAAGAACCAATAATTCCAATAATTTGATTCAAGCTGTAAATTAGCTGAAATTATTTGAGCTGTGTAGATTTATTTTTTTATGCCTTTGAACTTTTGGAAACCAGAAGTTGGAAAATATTGTCACATATCAATTACATATAGGGTCCCTTTTGGATTCTCTTCTTGCTCGTAGAGGGGCCCCTGTCCCCGAGCAGTGGGCAATGTCTTGCCCCAGTGCAGTACTTCAAAATGAAAGTACGACTCTGAGACAGACATCTAGGTGTGGGTTGATCCAGGCTTTGGGGAATCAGGGGGATGGGGTCCCACATCTGTTCCAGTCCGTGCCTTCATTTGGATCCCTCCTTGTGTTCTGTGTAAATCCCTTGCATTGGTAGCTGGGAAAATAACTCCGAACTACCCACTGCAAAAGCCCATGATCTCTGACCGAGTGCTTCAGTGTCAGCTGTGGGTGGTGTGAGAGCCCTGAGCGCATGCCACCCTCCATATTTGCTCCTACATCAGCTGAACCCTTAATGTTCACCCTCCTGCCGGAACAATTGTAGGGTGCCTCCTAACCCTGGTTTCCTTTGTCACACTGCATAACGCTCATCAGACTGCCCTCGGTGCCTGTCTGTAAGTAGCACTAACAAGCATGTTTCTCTTGCTACAGCACCCATCCGCAGGAATCATGCTAGTATCATTCCAATTGAAAATGAAGCCCAGTTTGGACTTCTCTGTTAATGTTTAATATTAATCAATAAACATTTCATGTGGTTCCTGGAAACTACAGATTTCACTCCTTCCCTTCTGCTCCCCACAAAGGAAATTTATAAAATTAAACAGCACTTGAGGATGTGTTTTTGTAGTTAGAGCCTTGAAAATATTGCAAACCACTTACATAACGGGTGGCCTCTTTTGTCTTGGGACAGCTGAGAGTGTCTGTGTCTCCTTCCAGTCTCCCAGCAGAAAGTTGAAGAATAATCCCGGGCACAAAATTCCTTGTGATTAGGAGGGGGGAGGGAATAGGCAGTAATGCAAAAGGTTGAATAAAATGAAACAAACATCAACTTTGAATGTTTGGCTTTGTACACCCTGGTAACCTCTGGTTCTTAAAACCAAGAATGGCTGAAAAATTCAGAATGTTAGTTTTGTGGATAAATCCAGTTCAGAGGACTCAGTGGCTTAGAACAAAGAAGGCAATCCAAGTGTTAAAAAATATTTATGAAACATACATTTTGTTTTGAAACCTTTATCTGTGTCAATAGGTTTGGTAATGTGTGATCTTTTCTCACTATGCTAGAGAAATATCACCATTGATACTGCACTGTTGTGAAAATGTGGGGAAAAATTGCACCTTGTTTTTCTTTTCAAAATAACTTTGATAGCTTTCCTTCCTTTCCTCTCCTTGTGATTGGAACAGAAAGAAACAGACGGAGTGGCAGACAACACTCAGTGTCTACACGAAGGATGGTGGCGCTGTACGATTATGATCCAAGAGAAAGTTCTCCCAACGTTGATGTAGAGGTATTGCCATCGCGGTTTACTGTGTTCGCCATTCATGGAGCCATACCACAGCTGGCATCGATAAGCACTACTATACATTTACAGTGGATGTAAAAAAACCCCAAAACCAGTTCAGAATTACAATTAACTACATTATGGGTCTATCGTCTTCCATTCACCTACATGCAGTCTCCAGTCTCTCCATATTTGTCATCAGCAACAATGGTATAATTTTTTATATTGTCTTTAATGTTATATGCTAAGTCCCTCAATCCAGATTTGATGCAATTTTCATGTATATATGCTTTGTGGTAAGAATGTCAGGGTACACTCAATGCTCTAAAAAAATTCTGCATACCTAGGAGCTTCCTCAGTTATCCTTTGAAATGGATTTTTTTTTTCTTTACTTGGTGTAGAACAGTTTTGAATTTTTTAAAGGTGAATTTTGAAATATGTGGGACTTGATGCTTTAAAACTCAGAGTTGCCTTATATTTCTCACTGAAGCAGATCTGTTTCTAAATTATGGTGTTTCAAAGTAGTTTGGGAAAAAATAAAATAAATTGTACTGATATATTGCAAACATTTTATTTGTTCTCACCTTTCCCATGGGCACTGGAAATTAAAAATAAGTTGTTAAAAAAAACCCAATTAAATTGCATTGAAACAACAGGGCATTACAAAGAGCCCAGTACACGGGTTGCAGATCAGAGACAGGAGATGCCTGTTAGGAAGCTTTATTGACCAGAACCCAGTACAGCTCCACAATTTCCGTTCAGGAACACTGTGTTTCAGGAGAAGCAGTCGCAGCTGTTCTCGTACCTGTCAGTCCTAGCGCTCTGCTCCATACAAGAGTGTGGACTCGAACCATCTCCCACCCCTACATCTTGTTCCCACCTCACGGAAGGATTGACTTTAGGGGATTTTTGAATTTATGCAGTTTAAAGCTTCGAAGTCTGTTCAGGTTGTTCCAGGCTTTGGGCACTATCTTGGCTCGTTTGTCACAGGTAATCCTGTGGGTATCTAGAACCTAGTGAAAGAGGTGTTGTATTTAACAAGGTGGGGGGGGGGAGGAAGGGTGGGGAAAGTTTTGAGAGCAAAGTTCCATTTGTGTTTTAACATAAAGGAGAGGGAAAAATATTAATGGATTTACTATTCGTAACAAAAATGTTAACCTGTGCCTAACAACCCATGACCTTCCATGTGTTCCTCTTTCTGCAGGCTGAGCTGACATTCTGCACAGGGGACATTATCACTGTCTTTGGTGAAATTGATGAAGATGGATTTTACTATGTAAGTTGGTTTCTGGTCACTTCCAAGTGCTACAAACTGTTAGAGCTCTCTTCACTAGCATGAATTATTAAATGACAGCTGGGGGGATTTCAGGCTGCAATTCCAGCTCATGTTGTGGGAAAA
>NW_010134697.1:28820-29934 GCF_000699245.1 Pterocles gutturalis
GAACTGTCTTGAAGTTGAGAGTAGCAGCCAATCTGCCTCCTGAAATTGCATTTCCCATTTCCACCATGTACTGGCCATACACAACAGGCTCAGCTATCTCTTTCAAATCCTTTTTAGAAGTGACCCCTGTTGAGACTCAAAGGAATAATTTGATTCTCGCAGAAGCCTGTAGCGCTGCAGTCCTGAGGGCCCAAGTGTAGACACTGTGTGGGAATTCAGTTCCTCTTCTCCACTGCGCAGAAAGAACACAGGTTCATTTGCTCTCTTACACACACTAGCTCTTGTGATCTTCACCTCTTAAGGTCCTAAGAGACCTTAGAGGGATATTTCCTCTTCATCATTGGCTTCGAAATAGTCAAAAGTATTTCCTTACCTTCCTGGGAACCTACATTTGCTTTAATTAAAATATTCACTGAAATTTTCATCATGTTGCAGGGTGAACTTAACGGACAAAAGGGGCTGGTTCCTTCCAACTTTCTTGAAGAAGTGCCTGATGATGTTGAAGTCTTTCTATCTGATGCACCCGCACGATATGTTCACGATACACCGATGCGTACAAAAGCAAAAAGGGTAAGCAACCGAATAAGAAAAACTTAATTTTTTACTTTCCATTATATTCTGCCTCATATTTAGACATTACTTTTAACCTTTTAAATCCATTTGTCCATTTAAAATTAACTTTCAACTATATAAAATAAAACATAAAGAAAAATTACTTTATTTAGCCTTCCACTAGCTTGTTACATTTTTAAGTGAATAAACTAAATTTAACATTTGCTTGCAGTCATGACAGTACCTTCAACTGTATTTTGAGTTTAAACAGCTTTTCCCCTGGTAAAAGTAGTTACTTCCTAATGCTTCTAAACTCCTCTTACTACATGCAATATCTAGATGAAAGCAAAAGGTCTTGCAGAGGGAAGGACCGGTGCAAGCATTCCTTTAAATACAAATTGTCAGTGCAGCCACTTGAGTGTTCCTCTGTGAATCCTTATGACTTCCTATTCCAACTGGCATTAGTTAATTGCCCAGGGACTTCTCTTTTATGAAAGACTAATCATGTTTAGAGTATCTCATTTTTGGTTTTGTTTCATCACTGCAATACTTTTATATATTA
>NW_010134698.1:0-1092 GCF_000699245.1 Pterocles gutturalis
CAGGTGAACGGCAAACACACGCTGGGGGAGAACATTGCTGACATGGGAGGGCTCAAACTCGCCTACTACGTAAGTGTCCCCCCACCCTGGGGTGTCACAGCCCTGGCAGGGCCATGGGGCAGCTGCTGATGTGGCCAGAAGGCCACCTCTGCCATCCCTACCTTGCTCCCTGCATCAGGGAGTGGGCATGATCCTGCTTGCTGGTTGCTGGGGGGGCTCAGGAGGGGCTCGGGGCACTCAGGCCATGCTGGGGGCACCCCTTATTCTCCAGGCCTACCAGAAGTGGGTGCGGGAGCACGGCCCCGAGCACCCTCTGCACCACCTGAAATACACACACGACCAGCTCTTCTTCATCGCCTTTGCCCAGGTGAGCTCCGGCCCTCCCCACACGTGGCACATACTGGGGCAGGTGAGTCACCCTTTGTATGGCTGGTGGCCCCAAGGGACAGGGCAAGAGCCCTGCGTGACCCACTGCTCCTGGCCAGGAGCCAGGCTGGGCTCCATCCTGGGCACATGGCAGGGGGCTCAGCCCTGCAAGAAGCACCCCGCACAGCCCTGCAGCTCCTGGGGACACTACAATAACAAATGTGTCCCCCCCATCACCCCCAGAGACCCCACAGTAACAAAGGCACATGACCCCAAACTTCTAGGAGACCCTACAGCCAGGCAGCTCACAACCCTAGGAGACCCTACAATAACAAACACACCCCTGTGCTCTCCCAGCCCGTCTGCACCACTCACAGGCTCCCAGGAGACCCTGGAATAACCAGTACAACCAGGGCATCACTGCCCCAGTCTCACTGTGCCCCAGTGGGTTCCAGGACCCCACAGACCCTGGTGGGTGCTGGAACCCAGGGTGCCCAATCCAGCCCACCCATGGGAACCTTTGTCCCCGCAGAACTGGTGCATCAAGCGGCGATCCCAGTCCATCTACCTGCAGGTGCTGACGGACAAGCACGCCCCGGAGCACTACAGGTAACTGTCTGGCCCCAAAATGGGGGGGGGACACGGTGGGTGCCAGCCTTCCCCACAGCTGGCGGTGCCATGCCAAGTGGGGTGGGCACCCTTTGGGGTGCTGGCACCAGCAGGTTT
>NW_010134699.1:0-3075 GCF_000699245.1 Pterocles gutturalis
TCTCTAAAATTCTGTGGTTCTGTGAAGGAGTCCCGAGTGCAAAGCCAGGAAGGAGCTCCCAGCATTGTGATGTGCCAGGGTGACTGTAGGCTTTGCTTTTCTGAACTGTTTTCCTTTTTAATTTTTTTTTTTTTCTCTCTGTGGGTAGAGGTAAGGGACTCCAGGTTTTGTTTGTGGTTTTCTCTGAATAGTGTCACACCGTTGACATTTAAATTCTGCAGAGCAGGCTTCCCTCTGCTGCTCTAGGAAGAGCCAGCTGGAGTGTGGGGACAGTGATGAGGCCAGGCAGACCTCTGCCAAGGCTGGCAGCAAACAAAGCCCACTAAAACCAGTTACAATGTGTTAAATCACTAGTTCACAGCAAACAAGAAGGAGAAACCTTTCTCTTCTGTTAGTATGGGTAATTTGCTGATAAGGAGAGGTAATGCTTGCTTCTGGACACTTCTTAAAGTTTTAATTTACTATACCTTTTGTCTTGGTTGTTTTCCACCTAGCACTTTTCATTTGTCCTCTGGTGGCACCCTGTTGTCCCCTTGCTAACAGAGACAGTAATTCAAGTGAGCTATGCCCCTCTGCAGCGCGCCAGTGGTGGAGTGGGTGCAGGGGCCCAGAGGTTGTGCCTTCACCTACTCCGCTTCTACGCTGCTACTCTCTGGCAGCAGGGTAGGACTGGTGGTGCTGAGGGTGACGCTGAAGCCTGCAAGCATATGGTGCTTGTTAGGGTTGGGGATGGAGGCCTGGAGCAGATAGGTGACTTCTCTACTGCTGACAGAAGCACTGGAAATCCAGCATTGCCTAGGCTCTGGGGGTCAGTGCCCTGAGTGATGCTCTTTGGTTACATTAGTGCTTGTGCCATGGAGCCAGCCCTGTGGGATGGATGGGCTGTTGCAGTTGTCTGCCCATGCCTGGGTCCATGGCTGTGGCCAGCTGAGGTCAAGGGGAAGCATTGGTTTGCTGCTGGCAGTCTCTGGTTCTCCCCCTGCAAAGCTAACCCAGCAGTTGGATGGAGGAGGGAAGGAGCAAGGAGGAAGCCCAGCCTGGCGGAGTTCACAGCTGCCTTGTTAGCCCTGTCACATCCTAAGAACTCAGCAATGGTGCCTCTGAGAGTGCTCAGCCCTATGCCCCTTCTGCTCCTGGCCAGTCTGTGCCACAGAAGTGCTTCCCCAGGGGGATTTTCAGCCAAACCTCTTCTCCTGCAGCCCCAGTGCCAGGGGTTGCTGGTGGGCCGTGGGGGCTCCAGGGCACCGCTGCACTCTAAGGAGCAGTGCTTCTCTTTGCCATCCTCTTTGTGCAAGTTTGTGCCATCCGCTGGTTTCCTGTGAAGGTTATATTCATCCCTTTCAGAGAAACATGCCATGGAGCAACTTACAGATAGGCAAAAGTCTAGAAGAGACAGAACTACAGAGGTATGGAGGTACTCAGCTCCTAGCTGCTATCCTGGTGTCTACTGACTTCATTGCAAATTACATACTGAAATATTCCCGACACTTGGACAGAAACAGTTGAGCAAATTGGTGGCAGTAGTCAAGAGAAGGTCCTAAATCGCCTTCCCAGCTTGATGGCATAACTGCAGGATGATTCCTCCTCCTGTGAGCAGTCCTCTGGCTGCCTGTATCAGCACTGCAAAGCTCATCGCACTCTCAGCTTCCATACACCTGTGACTAGTAAGAATGGCTTTCTTTTTGGGATGGAGTCTCCCAATTTGGTTTCAGCCTAGAGGAAGGGATTTTCAGTTGTTGCTTTGGCAGTGTTTTGTGTGTGAATGTGTCTTTATGAGGGAGTGATATCACTACACTCTGAGAAGAGGAAGGTGCTGTGGAGTTGTGAAGGGTGGTGCCTTTATTTTGATCTTTTGGGAGAGGTTATTTGTAATATGAAAGGGTCAAAATTAAAGTATGTAGAAATTCATAGTCATGTTTTGTTTATCAGAAGAACCTTTCTTGCTCTTTGCCGTGAGGAAGAAAAAAGGAACGAAAAACAAACTGAATAAAAAATGTTTACCAATTAGTGTTAGCAGCAGCACATTTTGAGGAAGCTAAGCCCTTGATGCTGTTGGAGACTATAGGGGCTGCTGCGCTCATAGGCTCAGCACTTCAATGGAGCTATGATAGCTGACAGCCCCCATGGACACACCCAGGGAGCGTTGCAGATGCTCAGAGCCCAGCAGGATCAGACCTTATATTAACATTACCATCTGATGATGTACAAGGGTCCCAGAGGAAAGTAAGTTTCTGAGTCCCACTGGAATTCTTGGGCTCCTGTGACAATTTTCAGTATGGGAACTTTAGGCAAGTTTTAACACAGCCTAAATACATTTTTGAAATCTTTATACTTCTATGGGGTGTATAAACTCTGCAGGAGGGGACCTTCTTACCAGATAGCTTTTAATTTCTGCACTCCCTCTTACAGAGTCTGTGCTGGTGAAACCTGTGGTACTTGTTCAAGCTGAGCATCTCTGGTTATATATAATGGTAATACATAGCTGATCCTTTTTTTTTTTTTTTTTTTTTTAATAGTAGAGGTTGTGGGGAATTCAGGGAGAGAAAAATATGGATGCTTGTGTTACTGTAACATTAATGTCTCAGATGAATAGATTTCTAAATTGTAACATTTAGGAAACGTTATGTCTTTATTGTGCTTGGAGAAGATTGTACTTTCAGTATTAATATTTCTTTGTTTTTTTCAAAGACCATTTTGCTAGATGTAACACTGAGATAATATTACTATGAGAACCTTCAGCATTTTATTTACAGATTAGCAGTGTTTAGCTATGAAACTGTGATGATAATTCAACTTGTTGCATTTCAGCTTTATTAACCAGTCTCCACATGGTTATCACCTGGATGACTCACAATTAAGTAAAAAGAAATGCAGAAATCACCCCAAAACCCCCTCAAACACAATAGTAGCTCTAAATACTGTATAAAACCCTCTAAATCCAGCAATAAATATGGTCCTGCAAACAGTTCAGTGTTTTCTCTGACAGCTGCAATCTGCATTCTTAAGACTTTGAATAGACACTTCCCCTGCTGGGAAGGGAGCATCTCTTCACTAGCATCTTCATGTAATTCAGCA
>NW_010134699.1:3095-7721 GCF_000699245.1 Pterocles gutturalis
ACCCTTCCCAAGAGGAGCAGACTCATCAGCTGCACAGTGATACTCGGCAGTTGAACTCAGGTTATTTATTTTTTACCCTTTTAATATTTTTGTTTTCCCCCCTTTTGGACCCATAGAGAAAAAGGGTCCTGGGAACTGATTGCTTTCCCTCTTTCACCTTCCTGTGTGACCTGCAGTGACTACAATTGTGAGCAGCTGGTGAGGGGGAGAACAAACTGCTTACACTTGTTAGGGTTTTGTGGTTTTGGTAACAGTGTGCCCCTTGTTTTTGATTTAGATGTTTGTCTGAACAGCCTGGCAAAGAAAGGTGGGTTCCCACTGGCACAGCAGGTGTATTTATCCAGCAAACCCAGGACCCTGGCAGC
This sequence comes from Pterocles gutturalis, assembly GCF_000699245.1. NCBI lineage: Eukaryota > Metazoa > Chordata > Aves > Pterocliformes > Pteroclidae > Pterocles > Pterocles gutturalis. Next base: position 3,461 of record NW_010134699.1, read on the forward strand.
AGCTGCAGCAGGCTGGCTCCTGGCTCATGCTGCCTGCCATGCTGGAGAGAGGGGACTGGGAAGCTCCACTGGACTGGCACTTCCAAGTATTCATCAGCATACTAAATTATTCCAGTAGAAGCCATTTTGCTCCCCACGGCACCTTCCTGTCTCTTTTGCAGAAATGATGCTGTGGCAGCAGCCACTGCTGCATCTCGGCTAGGCTGTGCGGAAAACTCGCGTCTGTGCAGATAACTCGCAGCAAGTCACAGAGAAAATGTCTTCTTTCTGAAGGGGTTTAATTAGGCTGTGAATCGCATTAGCGGAGAGGGCATACTTACTGTGCCATATGGTGGACATCACTCAAGCTGGGCGCGAAGGGGCAGGCACCACAGAGTGTGCAGCAGAGACCAAAGCCATTCTGACTTTGCTCACTGAGAATTACAAAGGCTGAATAAAACACAGGGCTCGTAGTGGTGCACCTTGTTTGAGCCCGGACACAGGATGTGCCACCAGAACCATGCAGGACCTCCAGAGATGTGAGTGCTCTGGCAGAGCATCCTTGCAGAGTGGGATGTCGTTTGGGCAGTGAATGAGTTTTGTGTTGCTGTGTGTAGGTGTGTTGTGATCCTGCTGTCCTTCTAGGTCAGGCTGTGTATTAATGGTGTGTAAGGAAATGTGGTATTGGAAAGGTTGCTTTGGTGTTGTGTGTGGGCTCCACATTTCCCTCTGAGCCTGTATTGGAAGACCACTAAACGTTTTGTTATCTGTACTTTAAACGAGCTCGTGGGAGGGGAGCAGGGATGCTGTGGGGCATGAGGGGGGGGACATTGGCTGAGCTGAGTCTCAGGAAATATTTTCCTGCTCTTTCCGTTGTCATTCTTCATGAGGACTTAAAATTGGATGATGAAAAAGGAAACTGATCCTCAAACAAAATGCCATCCTTAAAACCAGTAATGACTGGAAGGAAAAGAGTATGCATAAAGTTAGAGTGTGCAAGGAAAGGGCTGGGCTGGCTTATTCTGTGCCTGAAGCCTGAGCAAGCAGCTGGTGAGTGAAATCATGTACACATGCACACGCGCGTGCGCAGACACACACACAAACACAGAGCTCTGTGTTGTCAGTAACAGGGTAGTAGCATGGCCTCTGTATATGAAAGATCATGTCTGTGCTAAAGGGACATCACCTAGGGAGACCTGTGCTTTCAGGGACTCCAAAAGAGAAAATCATTGATATATATTGTTGGAAGACCAAAAATGTTGCAGAAACAGAACTAACTGTGCTATTTAGGCTTCTTTTTTACATTTTTATTTATTAAAATGGTCTAGGTGCAGAGGAGCTCTGCTCATTATTTATAAGTGTTGCTACTGCCTTGAAATGGAATCTGCAGGCACTTTGATAAGTGTGGTGAAAGCTTGTCTGGTGTCACTGCCACTTCTCTAAAGTGCCTCCTGCATCCTCTGCTGAATTGCTGTTTCATCAGTTTGGACAGCAGCATTCCTCAGTGAATTGCAGTAAAAGTCTGGTTGCATCATCCCATGCTAATGGAAACGGAGCAGGAGGGAGTGAGTGCCATGTGTGTCCTGTAAGTGCTAAGGCAGAGCAGGGGCAGGAGGAAGGAGACAGCCCTGCTGAGCCCCACTCATGCCTCCATCCTAGTGAGTTTGGTGGGATAAACATTCCTGTTCAGTGTCGCCATGTGTAGACTTTTCTTTTGCCCTGTGCTGACAGCTAGGAATGGCATTCAGAATCAGCTGTGTCAGAGAGCAGAAATTAAATTATTCCAGCATCAGCCCTCTTTCCCATCATCCCAATACCCACGGTGGGGACACGTAACTGACGGGCTGTACGTGGGGCAGTCCTGACAGCTGAGTGCAGGGAGCTTTTAAAGGTCTCAAAGAGTGCAACTCTCCTGGAATCAGAGAAGACTGAGGTGTTGACTTGGGAGAAATCTAGTGACCAAAACACAAGGGGAGAAAGTTTGTTTAAAAAAAAAACCCAAAACCAAACCAACAAAAAGCAATAAACAACAACACAAGCACCCAAAAACTTGTCTACTTTGTGCAGAAGTAGTTGCTCTCAGCTGATCTTGCTAAGGAGAAGCTGCACTCGTGCTGAAGCAGGTGTCTTGTCAGGATGATGAGGCAACGGAAAGCTTGTCCTACAAGGGGAGATTAGACGAGCTTGAACTGTTTACCCTGAGTAAAATGGTGGGGCGAATATGAGAGTGCTCTGTAAATAGGTCAGCAGGTAATCAGTGTGATGGGGGAAGAGATTTTTAAGTCTAAGGGAAGGTGCTGGCAACAGTACAGACTCCTATAAATCTGTTGTGGTAATCTAGTCTGAGAATTAAAGCAAAATTTTGAACTGTTAGGTCAGGGGAGTTTGGGAAGAAGCTTCCAAGGAGAGTAACAGGAGGAAAACACACATACGGTCTGTAAGAAGAGTCTCAATCTGTCTGTGAAAGGCATTATATGAGGGGGGCTGGGCTCTGTGTGCTATGCTGCTTCCTATGTTCCCAGTTCTGCATTAAGCATACAGGCTTTGTGTTTGAGATGTGCCTGAATAGAAATCATAGATGAAATAGTAGTTTGCAATTTCAAACTCATTTCCTGTGTGTTTTTTTTTTTTTTTTTTAATGGCTCTGTTCAGGGTGTCCTTTTGACCTGAATATGACACAGCAGCATTTCACCTGGTGCCCAGGTTTCCCCTTCCCCTTCCCCTTCCTAGAACCGTCTCACTTTGGTGCAAGCAGTTTCCACCACTGCATAGCGCAGCTCAACACTTTTGGGGGCTGAAAGCTGTTTACCAGCTAAGCGGGCAAGAGTACAAAACTATTTTCAGCACCATGACCCACCTCGGCCGATTGGATTGTGTCTGGCAATCCTATTTGGTGGAGATGGGGTCACGTAACCTGAAATAGTTTCTGCTTTTTGCCTTCAACTCCAGCTCTCGTGCCTACACAGCAGCCGGGTTCTGGTGCCTGTGCTCTAATGTGCTCCTTCAACTCCAGCTCTCGTGCCTACGCAGCAACCGGGTTCTGGTGCCTGTGCTCTAATGTGCCTGACCTCTGGAGGGGAGAAGGACAGCATGGGGTTTCTGTCTGGAGCTCCCGTTCCCCTCCAGGGGGTTGCACCTTTCTTCTCTCTGATGCCCTGTGGAGTGGTGTCCCTGTGCCACGATGTGTGGTTGCTCTCTGCCCCCATGGAGTCACGCACAGGTTTGTTTAGCTCTGACCTTCAGTTCACTAAGCCTCTGTCCTTCAGGTTTTTGCCTTGCTGAAAATTGGCGGGGCTTGCAGAGTGCCTGGGCATTGAGGAGTGGCTGCTGGGCAGTGTGGAGGAGCGATATCAGGCTCCACACATTGGGTTACTGGCCCTCCTGGAGCACTTGGGTGCATACCAAGGAATTGCAGACACTTTCACCCTGAATCCCAGCTCAGCCTGTGCAGACCCCAGAACTGCAGTGGAAGAAGCTTAAGCATGCACACTTTGTGTAGCCATCATGGTAGCTGACCGCTGGCTGTGTGGTGGCTGCAGGGGTGATCTGGCACAACCCCTGTGCTCAAGGAAGCAGCTAGCATTACAGCCCAGGCGCCAACCTCACCCTAAACCTGGGCCTGTACCTAGGGCTTGGGTGGGGAGGGGTACCTTGGCATGCCACTGCAGCGCTTCTGTTCTCACCTGCACTCCCACCTCCTGATGGTCATTTGTATCCTGGGATGGGCAGGAAGAGTTCAGGAGTTAAGTGAGGTAAGGAAAGGGGCATCGATGTTCTCTTAAACATTTCACTTCAAATGTTTAAAGTATTTAAAAGTCCTGAAAAATCTTGCGTAAATGAAGCCAAGAATGCAAAGGGTTGTTTAGCCCAAACTGTACATTTCAGGCAGGATTCGAGACTTCAGGTTCTTCTTGGGGCAGTAAGTAAGCAGGGCACTTGCAGGATCTGGTTTTAGCTCTGTCTCACTGGGAGGGAAGGACTGTGAAGCTGCACTGTCTGCTTCACCCTTACAGCTTTGTACTTCATAGGCCAATTTCAGCCCTGTTTGACAAGAGTCTCCAAAATATTGCATTTGCCAGAATTCATCAAAACATACAACCAGATTAAGCAAGGAAAGCAAATTAACAACTCCACTGTGGGGAAGGACATCTGTAGTGTGCACTTAGGTTATTAAGCATGATTATTAGGCATAAGAAAACCCAATCCAGCAGGTAGCAGGACTCTAGGTTTCAGTTCTGCTACTCAGTGATTCCTTAAGTATTTGGGAGTGGCTGGGGGGGGG
>NW_010134699.1:7755-15621 GCF_000699245.1 Pterocles gutturalis
CAGGAATGTTGCTGTGTTTTGCAGTTACCAGTTATAGCTCAGCCCAACTGAGGCTCTTTCTGCCCTCGATTGCTGCAAATTTCAGTCCTTTGATTGACAGAAAGTACCCTGCTCACTGAGCTGGGCTCACATGACTGCATTCTCTCTCATCAAAGACAAACAACTGTGGGCTAATCCCCTGGGCAGCCCTGATGGCAATGATTGATCCTCTGCTCTCCTTTGAGGGGTAAGATGAGATCCTCTCTCTGGCCCCAACACAGGTCCTGCAGGTGCTGCTCAGGCCATACGACGGATTGATGATGCTTCTGGCTTGTGCCTGTGCTTAACGAAGCCATCCCATTTATTTCAAGGCATCAAACTTTGCACGGTAGAGGCATATTTGCTGGATGAGTGGGAGGAACAAGAAGGCTGTCTGGTATGAAAGACTTTTGCATCTCCCTAGCTAAAGCATAAACTGGAGTTTGTGCTCTGTCACTAAAACCAGTGTCAACTCAGGCACAGGACTTCTGTTGCCGTGGGTGCTGGACTGGGCTGAGCCTGAGACTCAATGCTGTGTGTGGTGAGTCTTTGTTTGCCTTGTGATGCAGGAAAACAGTTGGCAAGTGTTGTCAGAAACCAGTGCATGCAGTACTTAGCACTGCTTTAGACAGTGTTTTTCATAATGGGCCATTGCAGATGCCAAGTTAAGCCTGGTAAGAAACCCAGGAGGTAGCTCAAGGATGCTACAAGGTAGGGCAAGCTGGGGGACCACATGTAGTCACAAGCGTGGAGCCACAGGGTGGGCAGAACAGGGGCAGACTCCTGTCAGTCTCCCTTTCTTTGCAGCATTCAGACCACCAGTGTTCATTGCATGTTGGTCTGGCTACTCCAAGCTGCAGTTTCCTCCTCACCTGCCCCTCCGGCCCATGCAGGAGCAGCTGCTGTGTGGGAATGAAGCGCTTTTCTTCCTACACTAATATCCACCACTGCAAAATTAGGCTGGAGTTTCTCTCCATCTCCCTGCCCCCAATATCGTTGTTCCCCTATGTCTCTGTGGGGATGGAGAGAGCTTTCCCAGAGATATTCAGCAGTGGCACATGATTTATCGTGGTTTCTTTTTCCTGCCTTCTCACAAAGTAAAACCTTTTTCTTGTTTCAGTGTTGGCAACAGTAGGGGCATTGAATTTGGATCCATCACAAAGATGAGCAGCTAGCATAAATTCTGGGTGGGTTTTTGGAGCAAATAATACACCCAATTCATCTCCCTGTGTCATTTGCACTAGGTGTCTTGGAAACCATAGCCTGAGTTAGGCAGGAAAGCATGCACCAACTGGAGTTGAAAGGATCTTTCCAATCTGAATGCTGGAATCCCTGGAGGGATTTCCTTCTAGGGTTTCTAGATTTTACCTGGACAATGCTCATAACCTTAGCCTTTCTTGCACATGCTTTAATCTCATGTTCCAGACTGTCTGTTGGCCATGTGTAGGATCAGGAGGGCATTTCTCCCTCTAATCAGCATGGCAGAATCTGCTGTAATCTAGTTGGTTCCACACCCATCCCTCGCCACACCTCCCTGCCTTACTTCGAGGCATGCTCCCCTCTTTCAAACTTCTGAGCATTTTTGCCCAATAAATTATTCCCGATGGTGAAGACACATGGGTGTCTTCAGAGCCTTGCAGGATGTTAGTGGAGGACTTCGTCTGCCCTCCTGTCCCTGGGCGCTCTGTAGTTACAGCTTTGGGTCTTCTATTGTCAGGGGCACAGGGCCACCTGGAGGAGGGTGAAGTTACTTTTTGTGGGACCTTTCCATGTCAAAATGCCCGTTGCCAGACTGCCAGCAACTGCATCGTGCTTCCAGTCCTTCCTTCCTAGTGACTGGTATGCGATTCATCTGCGGATTGATGGGATGCTTGCAGTCCCTTGTGAGGATCGGACTTCCTCGGAGCCTGCCGCTGTGATTTCCTGTATCCTGCTCCAAGTGCAGCCTGTGCCCTTGTACGGCTCAGATCTGAGCACCTTTGTGCTTGCCCTCCCTCTCTCTCTCCCATTTGAATCTTTTGGTTCACCTCATTTAGTTCTGAATTGCAGCAGTCAGGGTATAATAAATAAATAAAGAAATAATCAATAATCTGGGTTTAGAAATAAGCCTTCAGGGTGTTAATTAAACCCAGTGTGATGAGGCAGACAAAAGACAGGCTTGATGTGTGTGTGCACAGAGAGCTGGCCGTGGGGGAGCAGCGAGGGGACGCAGCAAGCGTGTACATGTGGGTAAGAGAGGGAATAAAAGATCTGGTTAAATAGAACCTTTCTATCCATGCTCCAAATATAATGTTCTTACATGTGTAACCCACAATAAAGCAACGATCGCCTTATGAGGTATGTGGAGAGGCTTGTGCCAGGAAAAGGTCAGCAGCCTGGCATTCTGGGGTGGCAGAGGGTTTCGGTGGGGAGGAGATGTCCCAGCCAACCTTTCCTGGCTCAGGGACTGGATTTTCCTGCCGGGATCAAGCTGGAAGGCTGATGGCTCTCCCCTAGTTTGAGAGACAGAAGGCAGGCCAGGAAGGGGATGTGCGGGCTGTTGCTTTACCTAGGCATCGGATGCTGGCATCTCTGAATGTGAAGATGAAAGTGGAAGAGAAAAGTGGAGTGGAAACAAAGGTCTGAGTTTCAACTCCTGTTTTGTCCCTGGCATCCCTAACCTCCATGCCTCTTTCCTTCAGAACTAGTTACCATCTGGATATCATAAGTAACTGATTGTATTTTCTTCCTGAGTTATTTTGGAGGAGAGGAACAGGGGAGCCTGGGTGTTGCAGGACAGAATAACTTGGTGATAGTCGATGTGCCTTGTCCTTTTAAATTTATTGCCTTTTCATCATCTTTGCACTTTGTCCAGTTTTTCTGTTTGTGTTTTCTATTTGCCGAAACCAGTTGGCTTCTGTTTCCCCTTCACTGCTGGGCAGAATACTTCCTTGCCTCCCTTCCTCTGCTGCTCCAGAAGCAAGAGCTTTCCCCAGCCAGCAAGCAGGAGCCCTTGAGGATATTTGCCCTTTTCTGGGCAGCTGAGGGTGTAACTGGGGTTTGTGCCCCCGTAGCTAAGTGTCCACTGCAGTGGATCCTGCAGCAAGCGGGTTTTCTGCTGCTGGTGGTATGGGGAGTGGATGAAAACCCGCCGTTGTTCTCACATGCCTGGCACCCATTTAAAAACGAGGGGGTGGAAAAAAAAAGGCTTTTTGTTTTCTTGCAATGACCAGCTCCATTGTACTCGTCCCCACAAGACCATCAAGCCCAAGGGGGTTCCTCTGAGCCAGGGGGTTGTTGAAAGCCGGCAGACGTGGTGCCACTGGAGGCCAGTGATCCTTTGCAAATAACTTTGCATCTGCAAGGGTTGCTGAGCGCAAGGTGTAGCTGCTGCTGCTGCTGAGCTTTTCAGCTGTATGAGAGCACTGAGCCATCACACTCGCGGCGTTCGCTGAAATAAAAGGAATATTGCAGAAAGGTGTTACCTAATGATGGTTGCTTTGCAGTCTATGATGCCTACAATCCTGTGTCTTTCCTGAAATACAGGATGGTGGAAGGGCCCATCTAGCCCACCCCCAGGTGGAGCAGTGCACCATGTTAACTTTTCATTAAGGACTTTCAGATGCATTTTTTCTGTCCAGCTTGACAACTGGACTGCCTTTGTCTTGCTTTCCAATGGTCTCTTGCCTGCCTGAATGCATGTGGAGCCATTGCATGTGTTCGTCATCAGGGGAGGGTGGCTGCTCTGTTAAGCTCCTGGTTCAAGCCTTCTGCTGCAGTAGCTGCTCCTGCATGATGCCATTTTTGTGCCACAGCAGGTCATGCAGGTTCTCACTGACTCTAATTAGTGCTCCTGGCAATGATGGCAAGTGGCCCACAGAAGTGTGAATCTAGTTTAAACAGACTAAGAAGCCGAAGGGGGAAAAAAAAAAAAAAAAGCCTTCTAATCTGATTATTATGCTCAGGCCAAGGGATCAGCAAAATTATCAAGTGAGGAAGAGAAACAGCTTCTGGCTACTAGATTTTGCTTCCCTATCCTGGCCAAGTGCTGAGGGTAACCATCAATGATTGTACCACAGTGAACATCAATCTTGTAACAAGCTTGGATAATACTCTCTGGTGAATTAACAAGGACTGCTGATATCTAAGTGCTTTTCTGCTGCACATTGCCAGGAATAAGTCTTAATTCTGGGGAGCCTGAGTCTCTCCTCCATCTGAGTTTAATTCCCTCCCATCTGCTGTCTGCATTTCCTGATGATCCTCACCCAAATAGGGCATGGTGTGAGTTTTGGGGGGAGTGGGGACGCGCTGGGTTCTCGGTAGGCTGAAACTTCCCAGGGGGAGGATCCCCCCAGCTATGTGAGAATATCCAGGGTCTCTTGTGGTCTTTGTGCACCCACATGTGCAACCAGGCGCTGCTCCAGCCAAAACATCCTGGGAGCCTCTGCAAAAGTGTGTCTGCTGGTAGAAGAAAACTGCCTGAGCTGGTGCAGCCTGGAGCATGGGACAAAGGCAGTCTCATTCCCACTGTTGCTGCGAATAATGGGGATAATTATCTCATTATTCCTGCAGCCTCCACAGCTCCCAAAGAAAAACTGGCGTGCAACAATGCCTCTGCTGTAAATAACGCCCTCAGCACATTCCACTGAAGCAGAAGACAGAGGTATAAAGCACTGTCTGCCCTCAGCCCACGCTCACATTCTCCACGTGGATTTTGGTCCACTGAGCTTTACGTGTTTTTCTTTGAAAGCTGGGGGGGTGTGAGGGAGCACTGTGTGGGCTTTTCAGAGCTTTATTTATTTGTTAAATCAAGGGCATGGGTGCATGTTCAGTTTGCAACTGCTTGGAATTGTGCAAGAAGCCTGTGCCATCCCTGTGCTGGACGTGACCGGCAACATCATGGAGCAGGCAGGAAGAGGAACCTGTGTCTTGGTTATGCCAGTGCAAAATTAGGGGTGCCACTTATTCCTCCTGGGCCTGTCAAAATACATTTTCATCTGTAGGCCTCAAAAATATCCCAGAGATCCTTGTTTGGCAGCAGGCAAAACTAGGGGGTAGGAAAGGGAGAGATTTTGCTGAGGTTTGTGCAGCCTGGAGAGAGCCAAGAGCAGAACCAAGTGCCATGACTCAGGTTTGTTCACTTTGCGTTGTTTTAAAGGTGTCCCATCACAAGAAAAATATACTGCCGTTAAAAGCAGAGATGTTTCTTTTGTCAGACTTCTACACATTTCACTGATCCATTGCTGGTTTGTGGAGGTAACTGCAGTGCTGCTGATGGCTGTGCCATTATCCATGGGTGTCTGAAATCAGGTTTTCCTGAAGGGATTCTGGGAAGATTGGAAAGGTGTATCACGAAGTTTCTTTATCCTTGTCTGAAAATTGCATTGGCTTTCAGGAAAACAGGTTTTTTCCACAAGCATTTGTCAGGCAACTGGTCTGAATAAGTGTTAACATAAAGCAGAGGGTGAGTTTTCAATGGTTCTTCCAGTTTCCTGGCTCTGGCTTCAGTTCTGTTGCTTGTGATGTGGCTATTTCATTAGCTCACTGGATATGTCTTTGGCAAAAATTAGGAACCTGAGACCTAATATTTCTAGTGTGTCTTGAAAAGAATTAAAAAAGCAGGTGTAAAAAACCCACCCACACAAGATGGGGCAGCGAGGCTCAATGCAGGGTGGTTGGTGCACGGTGCTGCTGGTGTCACACAGCCGCCAGAGCAGACTTAGTGCGTTTTTGGTACCAACACATGCAGGGCTCTGAGATGCAAGAAGGGATCATTCCTGGTCTCATCCCACTGCTGGTAATGCCAGTTTTAGCAGGGTGAGTGCTTCTGGCTTTTCCTTGACATTAGGGACCTGTGTCTTAAGCACCTGTCTGTGACACTGAGGTTATGACACTTGCCTACCCACAGCAGTGCTGCCACGCTAAGGGGAACTGCATGTGCCTGGCATCCCTCAGGCTGGAGAAGATGGTGTGCTGGCTGAGATGATGGGGAAAGAGGCGGGGAGCCATCTTGGTTGGAAGACCTGGGGAGATGCCTGGTTCCTCATGCCAGAGCATGAACCAGCAGTGTTGTATAAAGGGCTGGCAGTGCTGGTTATAGGCATTATTTTAGGATGTGTTTTATTAATGTTGAAATTTGAAACAAAAGAGAAACAGCTCAGTTGGTTGTGCCATACCAAGCCATTAAAATGTACCTGGGTGAGCACAGCTGGGTAGGCAGGTGCATGCAGAGGCAGCAGGTCTCAGCATCAAGAAAGGGTCCTTCGATGACAGTCATTTTTCTGGCATAAGCTGCACTTTTATCGCTGCTCCCATGAGGTACAGTGGGGAAAGGATAAGTGCTCAGAAGGTGCTCCTGAGAGGTGAAGCTGTGTGCATGTTTCCTCAGGGAAGTAGATGTTTCTTTTGTGAACCATCCCTCTGTGTGTATGTTAGTGGTGCTGAGGTGCCACTTAGTGTCATCTGTACCCACCTCCCAAAAGAACCCGCACTACAGAAAGGGAACAGAGAGGGGGAAAAGGAAAGATGAAGAGCAGGAGATTTATAGGCTCACAGGGAGGTGTCGTGGGCAATGCCTACATGATATACTGCAGGCAGAAGTAATCTCCCTTGACCTGTCATCCAAGCTGGTGGATGCAAGCCAGTGCTGGTCTGAAAGCCATGAGACTGCTTCAGTGCAGCACTGGGTATGAGCTAATGCACCTTGCATCTCAGCACGCTAACCACAGCTCTGCGGCTTTATCTGCTCAAAGGATGGTCAGGGCTTGCTTCTGCCTGCAATACACCAGGTAAATGTACCCATGGCTCCACTGATGTCATCTTCCTATTATAACCCCTGCTTTTCCTGAAGTGCAGCTCACCTTCAAGTGTATGTTTAACGGAAGTCTGCTCAGGCTGTCCCCTAAATTAGTAAAATGACTCTAATGTGCACCAGCTGGTCCCATCTCCTTTAGATATGTGCACATCGCATGTTAGTCTCAGCTTGGCAACTCAACAATTATGTTGTGGTTTGATCCTGTGATGAGTTCACTCAGGGATCTCAAATATCATAGTGCAACATTGCATTATTCTTGAACTGTACCTTTAAAAATAATAGTCATTCTGAAGCTCCCAGTTTATATTTCCCTATAAGGTTGAATCTTCCCATGCTGTGGACACTTTTGGTGTCCTAGCAGATGGTCTTCAGAGTGCCAGTGTTTGGGGAGCCACTTACTGCAGCAATTGGAGGATTAAGTTGCGATGGAATGGTTTTGCTCTGAGAAATTATCCCCAAAATTAGTAGTTTGGAGAGTCCCTTCTATACACTGCAGTTGTTTGCACACAAACCTATATTAATCTATTCTCCTCCTGGGATTTGCTGTTTCTACGGAGGAGATAGCAGATGAAGACTCTTCTGCAATATCAGTGGAAGGCAGGGAGCCTTCAGGCAGGCAGAGCTGTTCCTGGCATCCCTGTCTCTCTTGAAGAAATGGCACTATTGCTAACAGAGATTTGAAGTATTCACTGTTCCTTTTCATCTGAGAACCAAAAACACTTTACAGGCATTTATGCTTTACAAAATACCCCTGTAAGGTGTAGAAGGAATTCTTTACAGATGGAGAAACTGAGACAAAACACCTTAATCCTGCTTGATCCATTCATCACTGGAGCTGGGACACCCCTTCCAAGCCCTGTGTCCTCCCTCCCTGTCACATTGGGAGGGATATAGCCCACACAGTATTGCTCCTGGGAGGGTTTTCAGTGTCTGCTTTGATCAGGAGACTACTTTGCAATTGCACAATATATCTGACCTTTATTTCTTATGGACATATTGTTTAACCCCCCCCCCCCCCCCTTTTCAGGTTGCCCCGCCCCAACGACCACCTTGTT
>NW_010134699.1:15652-19686 GCF_000699245.1 Pterocles gutturalis
TGCCAGCCTGCAAGACCCATCTGTATGTGCCTTCCATTCCCTATCCCTCCCTGCTTTCAATCTATGCCAGTGCACTGATTACTTGAATCACCAAAAAAACCCCGCATCTTGCGTGGGCTTTTGTTCATCTCCTGGTGGCTCTGTGCTTCCCTTCCCAGATTGCCTCGCCCACCATGGGTGCAAAGAAAACCCATCCGTGGGGGAAGGGAGCAGATTGGGAATGCCCACCCTCTTCGGGACATTTCTAGTCCTGCACGTTGTGAATGGGAGCTGCTACTCTATCCTCTCTTCCTCTTCCCTGCGGTGAGCTGACCATCTGCTTACGTTAATGGACTAGAGATTAGCCCGGGGGTTAAGTTATCAACACAATTAACCTGGATTTCTCCTCTACGGCTGAGGCAATTTTTACTTATCTACTGCTCAGGTAATGTTGTGAAATTTGGATGGCTCTCTAGGAACAACAGAAACTGGAGCAAGTGGAGGGGAATGCTTTCAAAGTTTGGAATTACCCTGAAGCCCCGAAGGCACAGAGATGAGAGATGATAAAGCTTGCACAGGGCCATGTATGTTCTCAGCTATGAGAACGGTGTTGCAGAGAGGTCTAATATATTATTAATTACTGCCTGTTCCTTATGTGGAGGGCTTCTCAGCTCTGTGTCTCAAACCAGGTGAGACTCATTAGCTTCATTTTATGGAAATTTGTTCCTGGAACATATGCAGAAAGTTAACAAATTGAAAATATATGGCATCCCTGTGTTTCTGGCCAGTGGGCATAATGCATAAGACTATCATAGGTGATACTCACCTGTAGGACACTTTCTTGCTTGTGCTCTGGGTACAAGCATTTCAGTGACAGTGTCGTTCGATCCTGTGGTCATGTGTCACCAAATACTCTTTTTATTCTGGGTTAGCATATTAAGAGCTAATGTGACTCTACAGGCATGCGTGGGTGGCTTTTATGCTGCCTTTTCCTTGGCAGTAAAAGATTGCAGTTGACACTTCAGAACATCCCTACCTGACTTTCCTACTCTAGATTCAGTCTGCGTTTGTGAATAGTGCTATTAGATGTGTGCACAAGCTGTCTTCATTGGCAGGGCCGGCAATGGCACGGCAGTGCCCTAAGGTTCAGAGGGCACCAAGTTCCTGTACATGCCCCCTGAGGCTCTCCTGCCTGTGGCCACAGCATTCAAGCCGTGCATATTTGCTCTGGTCTCATCTTGCCATGGGTGGAGATTGCTCACATAGACCCTGAGAGTGGGAGCCCTGTCTGACCCATCCCTGCCAGCACTTCCCATGCCAGAGGATGTGCCATGCTGAACCAGAGGACGTCTGGCATGCTTTCAGGCTTCAGAGCTGGCACTCAAATGATCATTGTAATTACCATCCTGAAAAGCTTTTTATCTCTTGGTTAAGTAAAACCAACAAATGATAGTGGGAGTAGGAACCTGCAGGCAGCTGGGGGACGGCCACGCCACGAGCAATGAGGTGTGCGAATGAACAAACACCCTTATCCTGCTAGAGACGGCTGATCTTGATAATGATGAAATTAGTGTGCAGCTTTGGCCAGATCCCATCCAAACCTCGGTGCTCAGCTCTGGACATCTCGTTGTCACTTAGGCAGGGAAATTAGAAGGAGATCAAAGAAATGTAGCGATGACAAGGGTGCTGGAGGGGAGCCGAAGTATGAGGAAAGATTAAAGCAACTAAATGTGTTTATAATGGATAATTGGTGATTAAAAAGGGGAAACCTAACTGTCTTCCTGTAGTTTGAAGGGTGTGAACTTCAGGAAGAGGAACTGCTTCGAAGGGTAGCGGGAGGTATATAAGTAGGAAGTGATGTGATGAAGCTCAGGGAAAGAAATGTAGGTGGAATATCAAGAAAATTTCCTAACAGACATTTTTTGGTCTGGCTTGTGAGTGACAATGGTAAGAACATCGTTGTTTGGGGCACATATACACAGACAGGAAAATGCTGGAGGAGAGACCACATAGTAGTAAATTATTCTGCACAGCCAGGGCTGGAGTGCTTGAGCCCACACACACATTTTCTCCTCTTCTCCACATCCTTTTTTTACATGAAGAAACAAACAGCGCTAGCACTTTGTGTGATTTATGGTGGAGAAATGTTGCAAATGTTACACTTTCCAGTAACGCTTTACCCCACACTGTCACTGTTAAATCTGTCTGCTGTCAAACTGTAGTGGTGTGTCAGTCCTCATGTCTCTTTGAGAAGGTCTGGGAAGGATTCAGTGGATGTTGGCGGCACCACACACCCCAGACTCTGCTGAGAGCAGTTGTCCTCAGTGAAATGGGGGGAACCCTGCTGGTGCCAAGTTGCTTGGAAATAGAAAAGCCCTAGAGTGTGCCTATGTTGACCTTGTACGTGCTGCTTGGTTTACACTGCCAAATCAGTGTGCCCATCATGCTGCTGGGCTTGCACTCTGCCTTTCGATATGGCTTAAAAATTGACAACATGTCCTTTTGGGTGGCAGAGCCCCAGTCACAGCATAGGGAAGTTCTCCCTTGTCTCAGGCAGGAGGGATTAAAATTTTCTTGGAAGGGGTTTGTATGCAGTCTGTGCTCTTGGAAGCACTCAGAGGGACCACAGTGACAGCCACCTAATGTGTTAGTCCTGTGTTGTCCCACGATTGTGCCTATGCAGAAGAGGTGGCATCACTCTCCTGACAGACGAAGCATCTACTTGAGTGCTTCTAGTGATGGCCATGCTGCAGCCTTCTTACTAGACAAAAAATATAGCCTGCCACTCCCCCCCCTCCAGTATTAAGCCTGCCTGTACACCACCGGGGACTGCTCCTTATATACGGTTGATCCCCTCCATATGCTTACAACTACCCATGTGTCCCCCCGGCAGCTGCCTGCATGTTTTCCAGAGAGCTTGCAGAGTTTTTGCTGGCAGAAAGCATTGCCTAGAATGGGTTCCCATTTCAAGGATCTCACCTCATTAATCTCCAAAACATAATGTGTGCTGCAAGTTTTACAGCTGCCCGTGGGAACCCATCTGTAACACACACAAATTCCTCACCTTGTACCTCATCTGTTCTCCTGCTTCATTCTGCCTTTCTCCTCAAACCTGCACGACGTTCCCCTAAATGCATTCCTGTTTTACACACCAGCTGTCTGAAGGCTGTGGCACCAGGTACTATCACGGCGAACACTGTGACGTGGTGTGGGTGCTCTGCTGCTGCTGCTCTTACCTGGGGCGGCTGCTCCCCATCATCACCCTAACACAGAGTGACTCGGCTTGAATGCCCCTGCAGTAACCTGCCTGGCCATAAATTGGAGACCTTTACAGCTGAAGGTTTGCCTCTAACATCTTTTTTTTAGCTTGCCTGATAACAATTCTCTGCTCTGTGAGTCCTTGCAGACACTGTTGCAGGTTTTATTTCCAAAACAGACTGCATTGTAATTAAGAGGCCCCCCAATGAACTCAGCCTAGCGATAACAAAACATGTAATAAACTGAGCTCCTAACGAGACTGATAGGAGAGCAGTGAAGCTTCACTCGCCTGGGATGTTTCAGCATTCACACAGACATTTTACCTGACAGAATAATAGCAAGTTTATTTCAACTGTTACGTTCACCTCCTCTGCTGGGGTCTGACAGCTGCTGTCACCTCACAAATCACCAGTGAAGGGGTGCACCCTTGTCCTTCCAGGGAGGTAACACCACCAGCTAAATGATAGAAGCTTTCATCCTGGAAAATTTCCAGACACCTCTAGAGAGGAAAATCCTACCACTGACAGACACTGACCATAGAACGAAATAAAGCAACCAACGGCAACTGCGGGACTGATCCTTTGCCTCCTTCCGAAAGGCAGGCAGCTCTGAATACCTGCGGTCTGCGACAGAATTAAGAAAGTCAGGGTCTGTAATGTGATGCTTATGCAGACATCCAAGATTTGAGATCTGGTTTCTTGAGGAACTGAAGGCATCTTCCTCTCAAATAGAGTTGAATTGGCTATTTCACAGCCAATACAGACTGGCTAAACACTTGAAGTTTTTTTTGCTTTGAG
>NW_010134699.1:19717-33655 GCF_000699245.1 Pterocles gutturalis
TGGCTAGACACTGTAGTATTTGCTGACTTGCAGCAGGCCTCTGGGCCTGAGAGTTTCCATTGGTCTGTGTTATGGCCCACTTTTGGTGCAAGCTGGTCTTAGCTTGCTTCAGGACGTGCCATTGAGCTGCTAGTCCTGGCTCCAACAATGCTCAAGGAACCTCTTGATCAGCTGGCCTGGATAAAATTTGGGTGGGCCTCATTACTGCCTCCCTTATCTGGGAAGGTGTAGTGAAAAGCAGCTTGCTTGTCATCATGTCATGGCTGTGAGAGAAGGCAGATGGTTGTCTAAAGAGCAAAGGAACCTGGCACCTCACAAAAATCTAAAATTCTTGTCCAGGCAAAGGTCAAGACCATTCCTTGAAGGCATCTCAAACCCACAAGATTGTGTGGGACAGCAGCTTGTTGGTTGATAGACGGTACAGAAAAAGAAGAGTTCTCCCCCACTGTGTCCAAGGCCATGTCAACTCAGGGAGCCATCTTCGGTGAGGGTAGTCAGGGTGATTACAGGGTGGTGAGGACATGTGTGCCAGCAGGGAGCAAGTCTGGACTGACTCTGCACCTGGGACCAAAGCTGCACATGGTCCTGTTCTTCCTCCCACCTGCTCACTGACAAAGGATGTGACAACTCCTTGGCTGGGCCCTTCAGGCTCAGGGAGCAGGTTGGTGGCTGCCGCGGGGGTGGCTGGTGTCATGCTGGAGGGAGGTGGCAGCACTGGCAGGCGTGCGGGGCCGGGAGGCAGAGTTGTGTTGCAGGACGGTGCAGTTGTGCTAGTGGCTGTCAGTCTCCTGGCATCTCTGGTGGACTTGACAGCTGTGCAAACAGTGCAGGTGAACTTACCCAAGAGAAAGTGACAGTGAGGAAATGGAAACGTCTGGAAACATACCAGGGAGTGAAGCCTCCTCATAATATACCCCCAGGCCAGATGAGAATTACTTTAGTGCAATGATACTTTTTTTTTTTTTTCCTCTGCTTTCTGCTCAGGGAAGAGATGCTACAGATCTTGACTGGTACTGCTGGGTATGTAAAATGTCATGTTGCAGGGTTGAAAGAGATGCTGGCCGAGAGAAATACGAAGCCTGCACAGAAGAGCTAGCTTGAATGTGCATTTTCAGGATGGCAGAGCTTTGCCTTTTTGCAGTCAGCCTTCTTTATAGTTCTCTTAACTTTGCAAAAGGAGCCCAGCTCCTCTGGGGCTTCTGCTGGTCACTCATGAAGTCCATGAAAGAGTTTTCCCTACCCCCTCCTCGCATCCGTATTTACATTCAATATTGGAGGGATGTGTCTGCTGTACTTTCACCAGGATCAGATTTACTTTGGTGTAACAGGGCAGGATGTTACCTTCTCTTTTAATATAGCCTGGATGCCATGGAGATGTGGTACGCCATGTGGTGACCATCTCTCTCTTCCTCTTTTACCATACTGCCAGAAAAACAGCATCTGGTCTTGATTTTCACCTTCCCCTTAGAGGGAAGAGAAGAGGGGGGAGAAAATAGCACACTGGACCTGTGTGCTGATGCCACAACTGTCATTGGGAAACCTTTGAGGTCAGCAGGCATCCCTGGTTGGTGGGTCATGTCATGATTGGGGACCAACATTTGCCCATAGTGGGGCTGTGACAAACAAACACATTTCAGCTTTTTCTTTTTTTTCTCTGTGTCACAATCTAAATAAATCTCAGAGAGAAAAAGGCGTTTATGATCGTTTATCATTTGATGAGCTTCAGCTTTGTCTCTGGCAGGTACTAATAGAGAAAATGTTGTCATCCAAACCCAAGCAGCCTTCAGCTGGAGTTAAATTACAGCACTGCTGAAGAGTGACAGATTTGGGAGAGAAAATAATAACAGGTGGGCAGATTATTAAAATACAATGCAGACAGTACCTGGAGGGTAAATATAATCAGCTTTGAGAAGGCAATGAAATCTGAGGAGCATTTTGAGAGCAGAGAAGGCTGGTATACATGTGCCTTCACAGTGAGGACCCCTGGTTACACAGCTGGAGAGCTGATATCTTTATTTTAGCAACTTGTTTTCCATCACACAGGAGTATTTCTTGTACCTGATAACTCACAAGCAGCCTGGATGCATCTTGTTTTGCCATTTTTCACAATAGGCTTCCTGCAGCATCCCAGAAACCAGAAATGTCTTGCTGCAAAAGCAAGTGCTTTGAGAGGCATTGTGGAGGCTAGCTGAAAGCTGGCCCTGAGTTGCATGGCTTGCCCTAGGTCCTGTCAACCACTGCGTGGCTATGAGCACAAGCAATGCCAGTGCTGCCCATTCCTGACCCCAGAGGAGCAGTCCCACAGCTTTTTTTTTGGGTATGGGCGATGTCTCTCTTCTGCTCAGGCGTGCTTTCTTCTCCACCTCATGCACAGGCTCAGCCTTGCTTTCCCAGCCTCCTGCCCCATGTATCATGCAAGCTTTTTGCTCTGTCTGTCCTGCATGCTTTCAGCTGTTTGTTCTACCATACGTTCACTTCAGAAGACTGTCTGGGGAAGACATATTCACACCAATAAAACTGATAAACTGCCAGAAAGAGAGAGATACAGTTTTAGTAACTGGCATAACAGTGTATTTGCTGACCTGGCACAGGGAGGGGAAAGAGAAAGGCTGGTGAATTAATTACAGTGCTGAAGGAGCGCTGAGGAGAGCCTGGCTTATCTTGGAAGTGGTTCAGTTCTTGGCTTGAGATAGGTGTCCAACTGTTGTGCATCTGAGGAGGTAACAAATGCACGAGGTTGAGAGTCAGGGCTGTTCAAGGCATGGGTCTAGGGTTGGTGTAAGCTGATTTGAGACCATATTGCAACCCTCTGCCTGCCCATCAATGACTTCCCACCACCTCCCCTGTCCTGGCATTTGCAATTGCACCCCTGAGCTGGCTCTTTAGACAGATGCACAGTTGCTGAAGCTGACACGAAGGAAGTGGTGGCAAGGTGTGGGCAAAATCAGGACATCAGCAAAGCATGATTTCAATTTGTTTTGATTCCTGTTCCTGGCTCAAATCGTGGTTCTAGCTCTGCCACTGACTTGGGTGAAGGCAGGTCACCTCTCCATGCCTCAGCGTGGTCTCCTTAGCCCAAAAGTGCTGCCTTCCTTGTACAGCCCTGTGGAGGCACCCAGGGCTGCTTGTGACAATCCTGGGAAAAGAAAAAGGGTAAACTGCTGTTGTGGTCAGTATTGTCCATTGTGGTTTGTATCCCCAGGTGCTTTCCAATTAACTGCACAAACCTGGCACCTGCCTTGTTTTCCAAAGCTGAAGCTGTCTCTGGAAGGCCCCAGCCATGCTGTGGTCCGCTGTCCTACATGTGGGGCTGGAGGAGGAGGAGCTCTCACTTCTCAGCACTGTTGCTTTCTCTCCTGAAGCTCATCCTGGGCACCAGCTTGGGGAAAACAAATGGGAGGGTACTATCTCTGGTGGAGCATTGAATGAGGTGGCTCCAGTACTTCCCAGTTTTATGAGACATTTCAGAGAAACGCCGTAGAGGGTGAGTGGTCCTGCTTCCCACTGGAGGCTTGGAGGGTCAGGGGCTCAGGAGTGGGTGCCAGTTCAAAGAGAAAGGCAACACGTTGAACAAAATCTCCAGAGATTTCAAGTGTACCAGGAATCTAGAATGAAGAGTGTCCTTTGTGAAATGTATATTCTCTCTAAAAATAAAAAAGAATTATTGCTGTAGTAGTGTGATACTGTTAGCCTCATGTTTATGAATCCTCATCACCAAAGGAAAAAGATTTGAATACATTTTCAATACAAGCAGTCTCCTTAGGGATAATCTTATCTGTGATGTATAACTGATAACTTGGCCAGACAAAGGTTATTGTACGAAATAGATTTGACCTTTTAAGCATACAACAGAGATTTGCAGCAATCGTGAGCACTGTGCTTTCTAAATGAATGTGTTAGCAGGCAAAGAAAGCAGAGGAGTACATCTAATTAAAAATGTATGTCAAAGAAAATAGATGGAATAAAAAAGGGTGCACAAATATTAGAGAAGATAAACATGTTGTCATAACAGAAATTAGAGCCAGTGCGGGGAGCTAAGGGTCCTACATGGAACAAAAGCAGCCATTTTGAGAGCTGCGGTTAGCACTGTATTGCAAAGAAATATAAAAATAAAATGCAATTTTGACTATACAGCTGGAGGACAAAGCTATTATGATGATGGTGCAGAGCCATTGGTAACTGTATGATGAGAAAATGCAAAAATCTTTCTGCCATCTGGTCAAGTCCAGTACTTATGTAGTTCTTATTGTTAATGGTCCTCACATCAAGTATGTATTGTAAGTCTGCATCCTTAGCAATATTTTAAGTCTGGATCTATAGCAATAGGACACACAGTCAGACATGCAATAAAATGCACATAAATCTCTAAATTCCTCATCAGCTCTTCAAGAACGCATTCTGCCTGGTAGACAGCTAAAGCACTTTCTTTGCTTATTTGCACTTGTCAAAGTCTTTTGGGCTTCAAATACCTCTGAACAGAGTCTTCCCTGAGCCTTGCTTGCTTGTTTCATTGTCCTTCCTCTGTAAAATGAATGTAAGTTACTGAGCAAGTGTTGGCTTGCTGGTACTCTACCCAGTCAGACCTGTGGAGGGACAGGGAAGGGATTAAGACAGGGTGCATGTCATCACCTGAGCTGGAATTTAGCTATGACACTGGGCTTATAACTTTTAATCTTATATAAAAAGGACCACGGCATCTCTAATATCTAGAAGTGGTCTGGTCCTCAGCTTTACCTCTGGCCTAAAAGCCCAGGTCTCTGACAGCATGTCTTTCCTGTGGGAGAGGTGGCTCTCCCAGCCTGGGCTCAGCAGAGGAAACAACCTGCTGACAACTCACCTTGGGCAGCATTTTATTTTTTTCCCATTAAGATCTCCTTGCTTTCCTCTAGGTTTTTGCCTGTTCAGGCTCAGTGAGTGCAGGAGCAGAGCCAATGGAAAGCCTGGCTGTATTAGGGCTGTTAGGGAAGGGTGGCTGCAGGTTTCCTGTGTTTGCAGGGGTGATTGCTTTTGGCTTCTCTTTTGGTGCCTCTTTGTTTGGGGAAGGCTGAAGAGAGACGTGATGTCAGAGAAAAAGAGACAGTATGGGTTGGAGTGAAGAAGATCTGTGAACTTGGAGTAGGAACACCCTTCCTGATGTCGTTAAGAGCTTTGGGGCAGAGCATAGGAGGATTTCAGTCTTGGTCTCACCTTGGTGTCTCCCGCTGAGATGCCCATTCAGAGAGATATGATTCCTCAGTGTGGTCTGACCTCTGTGGGCCCCACTGAAGAGGGCTGAGGATGTGCAGCAATGGGATGCTCTAGGCTGTGCAAGGACTTTTGATTCAAAGTGATGGTTGCCCAGCAGTAGCCAGCACAAAGGACTACCTGGCATCAAACCCCATGGAAAACACTCTCCAGCCACCATTGACTTGGCTGTCCTGGGGTTGCTGTGGAAGGAAGGTGACTGAATTGTGCATTCAGTCCACAGGGACCTGCCCTCAGCCTCTGTGGGTACCCCAGACCCCAGCCACACTAAAAGGGTCGCTGCCTTCCACCGCTGTGCTGGCAGCTCTGCTGGCTGTGCACCAGGGACACAGGAGGAAGATAAGCTAAGAGCTTTTGTTGACAAAGCTGTCATAATACCTGTGTAGATCTATAGGCAGAGTTGCTTGAGGAAAGATGAAAAATTAATGGGGACATTTTCACCCTAGCTGGCTCACATGCCACTTTAATCCTGCTGCTGACATGATGGGCGTTTCTGCCTGAGAATAAGCGTTGAGTGGAATCCAAATCGTTTGACAAGGATCAAGAACAGCTACTGATGGGGCCTGGGGCAATAAATCCGTTTGTAAACGCTCTGCACTTTGAGGAAGGTCTATACACAGATCTTGTTTCTATAATGGCTCACGCCAAAATCTAAGCCCCTCTAAAGTGCAGACTGTCTTCAGCAGAAGGCAATCTCTGCTGCAAATGGGGAGAAATGGCGTGTTAGTGGGGAAGAGGCATAGTGTAGTGGGGATACAGATGGTTAAGGCTTGGTCTCTGCACAGAGTAGCACCTGTGTAATGGAAAGCATGGTTTGTTAAAGTGTGCAAGTCTTTTGTTGGTTTCTTTGGTTGAAACTTAACACCTCAATGTTTAAGATGGTAGGAAGCATACACAGTGACAGCTACTGTCAAGGGAAGTATCATGAAAGAAGGGATGCTGGATTTTAGACAGAAATGCTGAACAATGTGGTGATCTCAAAACCTGGGATGAAATAGAGAATTAATTGCTTCTGGGAGACAGCAGTAGGATGTATAGGTGCAAGAAAGTTAGAGCAAGAATTGGGAAATGAAAGAGTATTCAAGGTTTGTCCAGGATATGTGGTTCAGGTTACAACACCAGCTCCCAGGGAACTCTACCTGGCAGCTGTGAGGCAAGAAACCGGTGAGCGCATGCCAGGGAGCAGGATGAGAAGGGACATGCTGCTTTCCATGTAGTCCTCCAGCAGTCACTGTGTTGTCACAGCTCGTTCTGTGTAAGCCAGGCAAAAGAACTCATCCTCTTTCCAGAGAGATCAAGCCTGAAATGTAAAAATAGTCCGATTTGGACTGGAGCTTAAACCTAAAGTGATTACATGACTTCTATTAAAGCAAAAAGCAAACAAACAAACCCTATTTTCCTCCAGTGATTACATAACTCACAAATCAGATGAATGGACAGTCTTCAAAGCCATTGCCAGAGGAAAGCACCTGTACAACCCTAACCCAGCAGCCATGTGGTCCAGGGACTGGTGCTCCAGTGGAGGCTGAGGCTTGGAAGTGCGGCTCTCACCCTGTGTGTATCTTGCAGGTTGCCTCTCCTGCTTTGCAAGGGGATGTGTGCCTTTTCCCAGCTACATTAGGTGGCCTCATAAACCCTCCCTCAGGGTGGCATTTTGTATTGCACTGCTGTCTTTGTGCTGTAGGGTATAGAGCTGCTCTGTCGGGCATTTGGGCTTTGGAGGACCACTAGCCAACTGGCTTTGCCAGTGTCTTGGCAGCAGTGCGGGCAGCAGGGAAGATGTGTATGGTACTGGGAAATGTATGAACAGCAGAAGACATTACATTCCCAGGTCCTGTCTACACACACTGCTGGAGTAGTTAACTCCTTAATCACTGAGCAATAATATGCAGCAAATGTGTGACTTGTGCAAGTCTTAACTGCCTCCAACATATTGCTGAAGTGTGAAGAGCCCTGTTGTCTCATGCTCAGCTGCTACAGCCTCCTGACAGCTCCTCTGCTTCAGAGACTTCTTGTAAAGTCATTGATAGTTATGGGGAGGAGGAGCTGAATTAAAGCACATTTGATGTAAAAGCAGTTAACATAGATACCGTATCCCTGAGTGTGTGATTCACATTGCATTAAATTTGCTAAAACCTTGCATACAGGTGACATGGCTGCTGCTCCAGTCAGTATGTCGGTGTCTGGCTCTCAGTTGCTGCAGAATACACTGGGTCTGCCTGATCCAGTTTGGCACCTCTAAGCCAGAAGACTGGTGAAGCTTTTAAGCCATTTGGAGAGGTGCAGGGTAGCCGCCTGTGGAGAGCGACTGGTGAAATACGGACATAATCCTGCTTCCAGTAAACCTATCTATGAAAAGGGCTGTGTTTCTCCAAAGTAAGGCAGTGCCAGCAAACCAAAGTGCTCAGTCTAGGCACTAAAATTTATTTTTCTTGAGGTATTTAAAGAATCCTACGTTATTGATCATGGTATCTGCAGGTATCGGTTTCTCTAGACAACTTGATTGCTCCAGCAATCTGTATTGATTGCATTTATTGCCACATTAGCAAAGGTTGGGTTTTTTTCCCAAATAGTTCTGCCTAAATGCATACCTTCTACTGAATGATGCATGTCTTATTCTCTGTGTCTCAGAGATGCACAGCACAAGTGACACCTTGGTTGTGCTGTTTCAGGTTACTGGCAGGCTTTGTCCTTCTCCTGTTACATCATATTTCTTGATCGCTCTGTTACACATGTGAAAGTGCTTTCTGTTATGTTAGACCTGCACCGGCCGCTGGGTAGCTGGGTAGTGGAGCAGATCCATTGCTCTACTCAGTCTGGTACATCACACAGAAATTGTGTCTAGAATATCTATAGTTACTGGCTTTATAGCTGATGCTTCTTTTTTTTTTTTTTTTTCTTCTCCTGTTCGTGGTCTCATTGGGTTTCTGCATCAGTGGTCTGTCCCATGGTAATGCAGAGCAGCTGGATCAGCAGGGCTGCAACCACAGGTGAGCTCTCTCACAGAGCGGATGAAACATGGGATTCTGGTCTGAACCATGATGAGGTGTAGCTCCACACTCAGAGATCCCTGTGAAAGATGAAGCACTGAATCCCACGTCTGAGACTGAACTCCTCCAAGGCTCCTGGGTTGAGAGCTCCAGCCCACCAAACTGGCCCCTTCACCAGCCCTCCCCAGTGTGTCCAGTCTGATCAGTCTCATCAGCTCTGTAGTCCCACTGCCTGGCACACCGTGCTACCATCCTGCCCCTGCCATGTGCCTTGCTCACCATGGTGCTGCGCCATGCTGCCAGAGGTGCACGTAGGGTAGCCCTCTGACCAGTGCTCTTGTGCTCTGCACTAGAAATGCCTCAACTGCTCAAGTGGAGGGTGGGCTTCTCTTTTTTCTAACACATCATAAAAGACTAAGTGACTCAGTTCAGTGGTGCAGAAATATTGAGTCTGTGTTTTATATCTAGTGGCTGTTGCTTTTTAGTTTTCTCTGAGACTCATTTCTCCCCTGTGTCCCCCTCCAGTCTCCTAATTCCTTCCACTCTAAGCCGTGCACAACCAGGGACCCTTACCCTTGCTCCTGCATTTCTCCCATGGCTTCCCTCCCTGCTCCTTCTTGAGCTTACATGCAGACCCACCTGTTGCTTGGTCATGGGACTTCACCCAGTGTCCAGGGCAGGATGCTTGAGGACAGTGGCTCCTTTTCCAGCCATGCCTGTCCGAGAAGCCTGGCCATCTTTCCAGTCTTCATCACATTCATCTGCCAGCCCTGGGCTGCCCTCGCCTCCTTGCTCTCCACGAGCCCTGGACAGTGGCTCCCTGGGTGTCAGGCAGATACCTGTCCTCTCAGCCCACACAAACCTGGCAGAGTTTGTATGTGAGTTTGGCTTTACCTGTGATGTGATACCAGTCTTACTCCTTGGGAGCCGTGTCCCAGCAGTAACGCTGAATCTGCTGGCCCAGGGCCTGAGAGGAGCTCCTGAAGCATGTCCAGGCCACCCACCCCACAAGTACAGAGCAGGCAACGCATGTGACAAGCATGAGCAGTGGCTGCAAGCCCTGGTTGACCTGACTTGCATGTTGTAGTTGAGTCCGTATTTGCCCGGTCTTTTGAAACCTTTTGGGAATGGCAGAATGAAATTTTTTGGGTTTCGTGGTAAGCTATCTCGACCCTTCCTTCTGCTCAGGGCAGGGGTGAAGTCCATTTATTTTTATCTCCACTTGGGTGCTGGATTCCATGTCTTTATTTGGCTTGCCATCCTCGTCCCTCTGCCAGGATGCCTCTAGCCATACCTGTTTATATCCAGCCCTTAGGCATGCGTCTGGAGATTCTTGGCAGGGTGGTGGCCAACCCCCTCCTTCTCCACCTGTTATGAAGATTTGGGGATGGGGTGGGGAGAAGGACTGAGGCAGCAGTTGTGCCTGGTGGATAGAGTTAATCCCTGGAGTCCTGAGCGTCTCCTGTTTTGCTGTCCCGCCTGGTTTCCTGCCTCCAGCCTCTGCCCCTGTGGAGTAGGGTTACCGAAGATGTGGGGGGTGGGATCCATGAGGGGAGTGTGTCTATTCTGAGGAGCCGTGTTCGGTTACCACTCCAAACCCATGGCATGCCAGAGATGCTTGGGTACCGCTGGCAAGGAGCTGTGTGGTACTGGGACAGGGGACAGGGGACAGGAGCTGCAAGATGGGAGCAGGCCAAGGACCTGCAGGACTGTGTGAACAATTTTTTTACCCAGATGATTACAGTGATAATATGTGTCTGTTCAAGACCAGGAAGTAGTGGCACTGAAAGAAAAGTCATTTGTTAACCTTAAATTATTCCTCCTCCTGAACTCCCCACTACTGTGTCTCCTTGGCAGTGAGGGAGAGGATGCAGATCTGTTTTTTGCATGGGTAACTATGGTAAAGTGACTTGTCTGAGGATATGGGAGGTTTGTGGTGTAGGGATGACCAAAGCCTCTGTTGCAGATGGCCTGGTAGATCTGAAACTTACCTGCTAGATGGTAATGCATGTTGCAGAGGTTGTTTGTAGATACTCAGTTGTACTGAATATTTCTACAGATAATGATTAGGCATCATTCAACACACTTTATAGGCACCTGAGGTTCAGAAACTCAGTTTGGAAGTAGAGACAAGAGACTTCATGACCTCAGGGCTGGGGCGTGAAGCAGGGATGTGATGTGCAAGTGCTTGCTGGTGACATTTGGGTGAATGAGGACAGAGCCGCACATACATATGTAGCTAACATCACTGTGCAGTGTGTGGGTGTGCCTAGAAGCAGCTTGCTCACACTGATTTGCATCTGTACCTACGTGGTACCTGGTACTTACCCCTCTTTTACAGACCTGTAAAGAAAATGTTATTTTCACTTACTGACAAAAAAAAAACTCCTTTGGGAACTTGGCTTCCTGCAGGTTCCTGTCCTACATTCCCAGCACTCCTGCAACACTGTTTTCTTCTGCTGACATCCCCAGGATCAAGCACCACAGCATTTGCATCTTCAGGCACCTCAAGCCCTGCCAGAGCTTTCTGTCACCCTCACCCCCAACTGGTAACACTCAGCTTCTTCCCACATCTCTTGTGGCATTTGGAAACATGCTTTACTTTCTCCTCCCCTTCCTGCTTGCTTGACCAGGTACTGGGCTGGCAAGTACTTGGCTTTGGGATCTATGTGTGGTGATTGACTGCCTGGCAGGTGAAACCAGGCGGCTGTCTGTTGAGTTGTTACAACAGTTTGTCACAACACAAATTTACTCATCCTCTCAATATCACAAAACTTCCAGGAACCTAAATCTTGGAGGTGTCTACTGCTTTGTTAAGTTTTCTGACCAGCAGGTTCAAAAACTGTGTGGGTGACAAAGTACTGACGTACACCCACACAAACTCACAGTGTGATCTCAATAAATGACACAAGTGTTGTACATGTAGACAGTAATCATAGCTTTTTGGCTTAAAAGCAAGTCCACCTCTCTAATTTCATTGACAATTAAGTTCTGACATTTTTTCCTTCTGAATTATCTGTGCAAACTCTCTTGATCTTTTCTGAGCTTCTCTGTGATGGATGTTTAGTGGGCAGTTATGCTTGGACCAGAGTCCCAGGTCTCAGGGCTGCTGTGGTCCTCTGGTTTGGAGATGACCCTGGGAAAAAAGGACTCGTGGGTTGAGACAAGAACAATTTAATAAACTAAAATAATATTGAAAATAATACTATATACAAATATACAAATGAGTGATAGACAGTGATACTGCCTCCCCACCCGATGTCCAAGGCTCAGCCTGTTCCTGGCTAACGATCCCAGAGCAGGGAGAGTCCTGAAACCGCACTCATGGAACGGACATAACAGTGTGAGTGTCCCAGACCGAGAGCTGACTTGGGTTGGGGGGGGAAGGCTTTGGGAGAGCGACCACCTGGAGCAAGACGACCTGGAGCAAAAGAGATCTGGAACCAAAAGGGACAATCTTCCAGAGGGTCCTCACCTATATACTGGGCATGACGTATGTTATGGAATAGATTATTGGCCACTTTGGGTCTCAATCCCAAACCTAAAATCAAATCCTGGGCTAGTAACTGGGGCTGTGGTCCCTCCCCGCTTCTCTTGTTTGCAGATAGCCAGAGAAGCTGGGAGGGAGCACAGCCCCATAAACATTATGACCTTGGCAGCCACATAAACATCACTTTTTATCAGCTTTCTTCTGAGCACAAATCCAAAACACAACCTCTTGCTAGCTATTATGAAGAAAGTTAACTCTGTCTCAGCTTAACCTAGGACAATGGGCCAGCCCCCTACCCATTTCCCAGACACATACCCTGTGTGTGGACACTCTGACGACCATGGCAAAATATCTGTCCCTGCTTGTCTTTGTTCCCTCCTTGGCACTGCCTGTGAAATTCCTGTTTGAGAGGGATGTAGGAGAGCCGTATGGGAAAGCATAGAAATGTTTCATGAATAAAAGGGTATTTACAAAACAACAGGGTTTGTTATAGCTACATGCAGACTTTATACCAGACAGTGATGCCAGCATTCCTAAGAATCATAAAGCAGAAAGACTATTCACAGGCGTAGTCAGCTGATTAATTTATTCACTGACAATAATTCTTATAGACAAGCATTCTGCAAAATACTATTTAGGAAATAAAATCAATAGTCCTTTTCAAGGATCCCAGAGCTATTAAGGAAGGGAAGTAAAGTCACTTCATACTTTTCATTATGTGATGCTTGATAAAGCACAGAGGAATCATATTCTCTCAGTTGGATCATTTTTGCATATATTGCTATAGTAATCAGAACTAGTGCCTGCTGTCTTGCAGCTATTCCTGATTTTGCTGCTTCAAGTGGTAGACTGAGATCTTACTATATCTTTGCCTGCAGTCTATCAAAAATTTTCATATTTTTTCCTCCAGATTTTCACCTATAACTCTGTCTGTACCCTCACTATGAGGTGGTTTGGATTTTTTTCTGCAGGATGCTCCTCTGGTGTCCCCTGTTTTCTCAAACTCCTGTCCTTAGTTTTAAAACTTTCTTACATTAGCCCCTCATTCATGCTTTTATCTTTTTGTAGTCTTTCCCCCAAGCCCCCCAACAGCTCTCCATCCAAGCATAATTTATTACAGCCTCAGTCACCAGTTCTGCCTGTAGATATCTCCCTTTACAGTTTCTTCTGTTTGTGGTGGGTTTTATTTTCAGTCTTGATGGAGCTGCTTCCTTGCCCTCCTTTTTTTCCAGGTCTGTGCTACAGTTTCTTACACCAACTTGTGCCCCGTTTTAGGTTATTTAAGACCTCCTTGAGACCATCTTTTACTCTTAACATTACCAAAGACAATATCTCCCTGGGGGGTGTCTAAGTACTACTGTAGTGCAAATACATATATAAGATCAATCATCTTGCTAGGGCACATTCCTAATGTCCTAACCTAGCAATTTCCTTGCTTTTTGTGCGTGGGTTTTTCAAATTTTGTGATAGAGAAATATATTGTAGTCACTTAGCAACCAGAACTGGCTTTTGAGAGCAAAAATCTTGTTTTTGTTTTGTAATTTTGATTTCTAGAACCTTAAAATTAACAGTTGTGTGCTCAGGAAATCAATGAAGTGTTTGCAGAGTGAAGATACCCTGTCAGTTTATGTGCTCGCTTGCATGCACGTGTGTGTGCATGCTTACTCACGTACTTTGCCTAGTTATAGATGGGATAGTGTATTTTCTTGTCCTCTTCTTCTGCACCTGGTCTTTCAGGAGTGGTGCTGAATTCCGGTCAGTGGGAACGTTGGTACTCAAAAATCTGGAAAAATCAGTTCCTCTGCTGCAGACTTGGGCTGCCCCCCGATGCAACCCCCTCTGTGAAAAGTTCCAACTGCCCTTTATTCAAAAGCCAGCGCTTCCAGCTTTGTCCCTGGCAAATTCTGCAATGCAGCTCCGAGTGATCAATGCAAAAGTCTTTGGCACATGAAAACTGGAAGTGTGGGGACAGCACAAAATAAATTGAATTGCAAAATAATGCAATCTCCCGATTGCATTATTCAGATTCACATTTATTTAATTAAACCCCAGCATTCTCTAATTAAAACGCAGCCCCTGCAGAATTCCCCGGCTGCCGCCTGCGCGGGGGAAAGGCGGCGGGCAGTGCTCGCCGCTGCGGCCACCGGGGGGAAAAGGACCTGGGTCAGGGGCGGCGGGAGTGGTCCCCTCCTTCGGCGGCGATGCAGAGGGACA
>NW_010134700.1:0-206 GCF_000699245.1 Pterocles gutturalis
CCTGCCCACAGGTCGCTGGGTGTCACCATCTGGGAGCTGTTCGAGCTGGGCAGCCAGCCCTACGACCACTATTCTGACCGGCAAGTCCTCGCCTACGCCATCAAGGAGCAGCAGCTGAAGCTGCCCAAGCCCCAGCTGAAGCTGTCGCTGTCAGAGCGCTGGTGAGGCTACGGCCGCATCCTGCCCCCTCCCCATCCCCATCCCTG
>NW_010134701.1:0-3465 GCF_000699245.1 Pterocles gutturalis
CCCCTCCACCGGCTTCATTCATCCACCGAAAACACAGCCGGACACACACCTGCGCCCCAGGTAGTGACTTTGCTGCTGAAATCTCTGAAAAGTTCCCCAAAAAGGTGAATAATGGGCAGGGAGGGAGCTGCTCCCCCTGGGATTGCGATTGGTAAAAAGGAAAATGTTTCATCTCAACCCAGCAACAGGTCAGAAGTACATGCAGGGGTGGCAATGTCAAAGGATGTGTTTAGTTTAGTCTAGGGGAAAGGGGGGGAAAAAAAAAAAGAAACTTGCTACAGACACCATAATACACAATAAATTTAGATAATTTAAAAATAAAAAAGGCAAGAGGCAGCATTTCAGCAGCAAAGTGCTCAATAAAAAGTATGTTGTCGAGGGACAGTACACTGGGAGGGGGAGAGAGCAGGCGGGGAAGGGGCTCAGAGGAAGTAGGGCGTGGTTGTTCTAGGAGGAATTACACGTTCTGAGTCTGGAACGGCGCGGAATAACTTTGGTTCTCTTGTATTTACATCTTTAAAGACCATGATTGATGCAATATTTCCACAGCGGTAGCAGTAATTTGGAGCAGACCATACTGTTACCAATTTCTCATCAAACATGAATTTATAGCCTTCGTGAACGAGCTGGTGTGCTCTGCAGATGAGTTTTAAGTTGTTGATGTGAACAAACTGTAAAGGAAAAAAAGGAAGGTCAGTTTTCTCCCAGCAGCTGATGCCGCTGCCCACCCAGCAGCCCTCTCCCACGCGTCATGGAGGGGTGGAAGAGAATATTTTCCACCCAGTGCACTGAAAAAAACTATTTGAGACCTGAGCAGTGGAAACAGCTATGAAACACAGGTGACAGTGTGACACCCGAGTCCGTGCCGCCCGCAAGGCTCCATCCTCCCTGGAGGTGCTGCGGAAAGGCCACAGAGACAATGCACGGCACGAGGGCGGCGTTCGGAACGCAGCCGGTGCTGGAGCCCGGGAAGGGCTGCATGTGTTAAGCCCTGAGAAGGCTGCTCTCTGTTTTCCAAAGTGACAAAAATTAAGTCAAGAATTGTTAAGAAAAATGGTACAGTATTTTTTTTTTTTCTCCAAAATCCTTAGAAAAGTATTCTACACAAACCCAAGTGATGCTAGCTACTCTCACTGCATTATACTTTTTAAAAGCAAGACCTGGCAGCTGTATTTTTGTTTTTAACTTCAAATGGCTCATCTGTTCAAGTTGGCTTGAGCGACCCTTCTCCAACACGAGGACTCGCTCGCAGCGGTCTGACAAGGACAGTCCATGCCACTGCAGTGCCCTCAATCCGCTCGTCACTGGGGTAAGTGTCACACTGAGCCGGACACTTCCATCCCTCTCCCGCCTGCAGTGACCTGCTGCTGCACCCAACAGCGTCATTACCTCATTCGTCACCTTCGCGCCGAAGAGCCACCCGGCCCCTCGCGGGCTGATGGCCCACGTGTCCACATCTTCCGGGTCGGACCAGACGAGGTCACAGAAGGCGCCTTTGTGAGGAATTTCTTGATTACGTTCAATGGTTCGAATTTGATCGAGTGTCTTGATGTCTGGAGAGAGGCCACCGTGCACACAGAGAATCTGCTCGTCTATTAACTGGAGAAAAACAGACACATGCGAAATACTCAAGATTTTCATCCAGCCCAAGGCCACCAGCGTGACCTTTAACAGTCACCAGTTCTAGCGACACATTCAGACAACCCACCCAGACTTCTGTCACGTGCTGTTTACACTTACAGCTGCTATTGTCAGCATGTCGAAGACTTTGGTGCAGTATCTCCAAGCGTTAGCGTTTCCATATTTGGTTTGGCACTCATCTGTTGAACAGAGAATTTTTGTCTTCTTAACGGATCAGAAGGCGTTCAGACAACAAGATCAGAGGCAAACACTTACAGCAGAACCGGAACAGTCAGACGAGCAACAAGAACCCTCCCAGGAGCCCCGGGGAGCAGCAGTGGGAAGCACGGGGTCTCGGGCAGCGCGGCTAGCGACGCTCTCGCTGCTCCCCATGGCAGGGAACCGGCCCTTGGCCAACCCAGCTGCACACAGGAGAATCCAGGCCAAAAGCGTGAGCCGGCCAGGGCTAGTGGAGGTATTCCTGCCACAGCTGGGAGCTGCAGTGGCTTTGTTTAAACCACACAAACATGGCAATAAACCTGACAGGCAGGTGGTTCTTAAGCAGCTTGTGAACGTTTGTATTTGCCCTTATTGACACGTTATCTGAAAGAAAGTACGTCACAGACACTGGTCTTTGTGGCAGGCGTTAGATATTTTCCAGGGTTTCCTCAGGTTTCATCAACACCCCACGCAACAGAAAAAGAAGCTTCCAAGCAATTTAATTCCCTCTGTTCTTCAAACAGTTGTTCTGCACCTTATGTCTTGCCAGGGGCATCTTCCCAGATGCTCACTGCTGACAATAAATGACTTCCACAGCAGACTCTGTGTGTCACACCGATTTTCAGTTCTACTGAAACTTCAGCGGAATTACAGTAACACCCCAACTTTGTGCAGAACCTCTCACTGCGAGACACCAAAGCACAGGCTGTATCAATACAGGCTCTGTCTCTACCACTGAACGTGGCACCAAAAGCCAAACACCAAGCCCAGACACTGAAGGAACAGAGCAGCAAGATCTGGATGAAAACACCACGTTCTGCTTCACAAACACAACGATCATGTTAACAAATGACAACATTCGAGTTTTACTGAGCCCCCTCCCACACAGCCCCTGGCAGCGCTGCAGGCAGAACAAGGTTCTAAAGGGACAGATGCTGTACGCGATTATTAAGTGTTAGCGCCACCCGGACAAAGACTTACCATAAAATCCATACACCTGTGTTATCTGCCTGCTCTCGTGATTGCCGCGTAACAGCGTGATACGATCAGGCCACTTAGCTTTCAGTGCGAGCAGGTAAGTGAAAGTCTCAAGGCTGTAATAACCTCTATCTACAAAGTCACCCTGCAAGTCAAAAAAATATTAATAAATGGAGAAACAGTCAAATGGAAAAATGCAAAGTGACACATCCACTCTAAACATCGCGCAGTGCACAGAGAGACAGCGCTGAAGGGAAGCTGGGATCTGGGTCTCTGAGAACACGCTCTGTGGTCACTGGGAGTTTCAGCTCCACATGGACGTGCTGCTGCCACCCCCCAGGCGCTGCCCTGACACACGGGACACCCTGGCTCAGGCAGGGAGCTGCTGTGCCACCGCCTGGCTCTGTGCCACCGCCCCAGCGCTGCGTGCCCCTTCACACCACCACACTCAGGCTTTGCTCAACAAAATAAAACCCCTCGGAGCAGCCAAACAGCAAAAGCAAAGGCAGCGCTCCCAGACCGGCTCTGAAACCCAGCGAGCACATCGGGAGGTGAAGTTTAAACTCATTCGTTAACCATCAGCCGAGAGACGCGGCGAGCCCGGTGCAGACGTACCATGAAGATGTAGTTGGTGTCGGGGACCTGCCC
>NW_010134702.1:0-13346 GCF_000699245.1 Pterocles gutturalis
GCTTTCCAGCCACTCACCCCCGAGCCTGTGCAAAAACTTAGTGAAACCTGGCTTCTTCAAAAGGAAGACACAGACAGCACGCATAACTTAAAATGCACGCAAAGACTCTAATAAAGAAAGAATTAGAGGACTGGTCTGTAGTACATACCCTCTTTTCATGATTTGGAATGATGCAGCGAACAAAATTGGGGTTAGTGTTTCGGAGCGTTGCCATCAGCTTGGTGAGAGATTCTTTGTACAGTTGGCCAACGGTACGAAACATGCCCTTCTTGGTCTTGTACGCAGAGCCGAAAGCTGTCTCTGTGATTCCAGTGACCTGATCCAGACCCACAATGCGATCCACTGGGAAGGACAAGAGAAAATAATTAAGCAGACTTTAATATTAGTCAGGTCTAAAGATAGGCAGGGAGAGGAGCAATAGTGCAGCAGCAGAAGCTTTGCGGAACAAATGGCAGGAGGTGCCGTCAGTAGGCAAGGCGCTCAGCATGTACTAGGGACGCTGTGCAGAAGCAGTGGGACCAAAAG
Source organism: Pterocles gutturalis (assembly GCF_000699245.1). Taxonomy (NCBI): domain Eukaryota; kingdom Metazoa; phylum Chordata; class Aves; order Pterocliformes; family Pteroclidae; genus Pterocles; species Pterocles gutturalis. The sequence goes on from NW_010134702.1 coordinate 526, forward strand.
CCACAAACTCATACAGCAGAAGAGTGTAGCTTTAGGAGGTACAGACGAAAATATCCAGCTCTTTACTTGCAGTTCTACATGACCAGTAAAGCCATTTTCTTTATTTTAACTCAACTTTTAAGAGAGAAAAAGTAGCCTGGAAACTGGCAACTCTTTGAATTCTTACAACGCAAAATATTTCTGGGTTGAATAGTTGGAATGAGGCACCTGTGCATCTTTGCTTAAAATGAAGAGTCACTTATGGTAATCATATAGACTAAATGTGAGTTTTGCTGAATGTTCAAAAGTGTTTTGAAGGCATAACTATTTACAGAAGACTTGGAAATAGTTTTATTTCAGTGACAAGAGGGGAGGGGGAAAAAAAGTATCTGCCAGACTGCTGCTAGTCTGCTATTTTGAATAATTCTTCCAAGTTTTATACACAACTGCAAAGACCTCCCTAGCCAAAAGAGAAGTTTCAAAACAGGTAAACTGCACAAAGCACTTCACAGCTGCCATAAAGCATCAGAATAGAGATTTTTTTTCTTTGATTTTCTGAACATTTTGGATAAGGATCTCTACGGTTTCTTCTTCAGAAGCACAAATTAGAAATCCCACTGCCATCGTTAAAACCTTTAAGCTAAAAACATGAACATGATTCCATGCACACGTCAACAATTAATTCACTAAAAAAAATTACACAGGTGGCTTAACACCTTAATAATTATAGTTGGCACTTCTTAGTACTGAGCAAAGATACAACACATGTTGGTTCTCCATGAAATCCAAGCTGGCCAGCCAGCAACTATATGTAGGCTACAATTTACATTTAGTGAAGTTGTCTTCATTCAAACCAAAGCAGAGGGAATGATTTTTTGCTACCAGAGTTAGCTTTGTATATGAGAAATAAGTGACAATATTTTATTTCATACTTGTAACTCAATTGGTTTTCAAATGTCTATAAAAAAAAGGAAAATTGAAAGCAGAAAAATACAGTGCAAGAAGCTTGGATAATCACTCGTAACTCTTGCACGTAGTAGAGAGCAGAGCCCAGATCCTCCACACAGTTTTGAACACAAGAGTCTAAGCAGCTTATTAAAGTTAGGAGAATAAGTAGGTGGTAAGTTGTTCATAAGGACGTATCCCAAATATTTCCTTTGAAGCAGAATTCAATTCTAAACCAGAAATGGGATAGAGATTACTGGGAATCAGCCTTGCAGAAGATGAACATCACAGCTCGTAAATATTAGAAACATGAACCCACCAGACACCACTAACAAGGGGACACCATTCAGCTTTCTTCTGGCCACGTACTTTTAAAAATTTTATAAATATACCTGTTAATTGTGCATCTTCTGTTCCTCTCTCCTCTCCAACTATAATATGGTTACTTGTATTTCAATGAGGATTACTGAAGTTAAATGTAAGCCTTCCCTATAGGTTAAGAGCAGTCATTGAACAGATCCATTGGCTAAAGCCTCCGAACTCGAGCCCTCTAAGTCATTACTCTAGGGATCACCACTAGCTTCCTCAAGCATGGGATGTATCATGAGGAGTGGAAGATACACCCACCCAGAGATCACAAGTCTGAAGGCACAACCTTCATATACACCTACTTCTAAACTTGGGAAGAGGCTGGATAAAATATCTAAAGCATCTTCAAAAAGACATTCTAAACAAGTGAATTTGTTCATTTCTTGATACCTCAAAAGATGTGTGCAGCTTCTACAAAGGCAAATAATAAAATTAAGAAGTTCTTAAATAAAAGAACAATTCCAATAAGTCTGGAAGAAGTTTATTTCACTTACTACTCCCACTACAACTGCAGCACTCATTCTGATCCTTCAGTACATTCTTCAGCTCTCCCCCCAAAAAATACATCCACATTCTAAAACGTTACAGAGTTTCGTCAATGTTGGACTGCAGAAAGAAGCTTGATAGTGTTAAAGCTTACGCATTCTCTCAAATGCTTGGAGCTACCAGAATTATCACTTCAGAAGCAATTCTGCATCTCAACATGGAACTAGGAAGCAACAAACCTTTTTCTCTGCAATGCTTAAATGCAATGCATAAAATATCGATGCTATATGTATGCAGCAGCAACTCAATAGGTATGCACTCAGAGACCATTTGCCTTGTGGAGGTATACCTAAGGTTAGCATGAAATGAGAAGTTCATGCAAGCCTACGAGCAAAAATGGTTTTCCTGGAGATACAACAGCCCTGCCTTTAGTAGGCCTACTGTTTTTATATCCATTCACCTGGTGGATCATGAAGACCAGTAATATTGTCATAGAAACAGGCTCTCTGAATATTCTGAATCTCTAAGGCAGAGAAACAGCAAAAACAGAAAGACAGAAGAGCAGATACAGAAGACACTTCAGTTAGTATACAGAACAGGTTCATCAATTGCAAACAGACTTAACTGTGCTACAAAAGCAATGAGGCCACAACATTCCATGCACATTTCAATTATCTGTGGAAGCAGGCTTTGCATATGTCAACCAAAACACTTCTGCTTCTGTGCGTGTACTCAAAAGGAAAGGAGCAGATCCCCAACCAAAAAATTCCTTATGTATTAATTAAAACTGCTCTCTGTAGCTGAACCAAGTAAGTATTCCTGAGAATAAGAGGGAAACTCAGCATTAACCTACAGCATCATCTATAGCATGTGATTAATTTTCTCCTGGAATAAGAAACTAAAAGATTTATATACTGTGGCATATACTCTTAATATGCTGTGGTGTTAAAAACTAGAATAGAAAGCCTTTGTAAGTATTTATTTGACTATTTCTACTTCTTGAGGTATTTTGATAAATACTTCAAGCTGATGTGCAGGTAGACTGGCTAAACAGCAGTGTACCGTTAAAATAGGAAAATATTGCATTTTATTTTAATATGCAATAGTCTAAGCACTAGTATGGCTGTTAATTAATTTTATTTCAGGCGGTTCAGATTCCCAGGGTATGACCCCCCGCACTGCACAAGAAACATCTGTGCTGGTGCTCACATAAGACAGCATTTTATTGTGCTGGCGCTCACATAAGACAGCACTTTATTAACAGCTAGTACCACTACAGCTGTTTACATTCAGGACTTAACTGCAGCAATTCAAACTAAGAGTTTTGGCCAAGATTCTACAGATGGAATTTGACAGGGGGTAAAAAGTAGCAAGTGAATATCAATTCAAATAATGAACATGAGAAGCAGCTACTCAGAAATGGCACATGTGCAAGGGACCATAGGTGCAACCCAGCCTCCTTCTTGTACTTTTGGTGCTGAACAATAGAGAAAATGCTGCAGATATTTACAGTGTAGAAGTGGAGGGTGAGGAGGGAACAGGCACAAAAAACCCCGCTCATCTAGCAAAGTCAAACTGCCACTAACTTAGGGACTCAGACCATGACCTCTTACCATCTTTCCAAAGCTCTGCAACAAATTTGTCAGAAGACTGGTGCAAGAGGGTAGCCACATTGTCATTCAGGGGGTCCATGTTCTTCATCAACCACTCATCTGCCTTGTAGTCTACCTGTAGAGTAGCCAAGTTGCCCATGATCAGATAGACTACCAGCTATAGTTTGACATTTACCAGCACCAAAAAAAACCAAACCCAAAACTTTCTAAAATACTCTACTAATGTTTTCCTCCTCTTCTTGATGTTTTGGATGCTATGAGTTTCTTGTGGCTCCTTAGAACAGTTCAAAGTACCACAAAAAGTTGTTATTCTTTTGAAAAAGTAAATGGGAGTTTTCTTAAAACTTTAGCAATCTGACTTTTTGCTTACTAATAGCTGGTATTCATTTTCAGCCTACTGTTATTGCCAAAATAGGGCTTCACTGTTCATTGTGAAGATGTAAAACCAGCTCCAGAATAGATCCTTATTACTTTATCTAAATTACTGGAGAGTAAATGAAGGATGTGCTGCAACATGATTTTTCTTTTTAATTTCACTGTAGCAGTTATACTTAAACACTTTGTTCTATGAAGAAAACAAAAAAAGCTGTTACCTTGGAAGAACCAATTCTGTGGTTTGCAATTAAACTATAGCTCAACAGTTGAAAACTCAATGCTGCCAGCATGGTTTCATTCCAACCCAAAACGAGCCCTAAAATTCCCCACGTCCAACAAGACCTCTATGCAGACTAGCATGTTTTTGCTTCAAACAAACTGAATTTTCTATTTTTAAACAAAGGCTTTGGAAGGAAAGCCCCATTTAAATGCTTCCAGCATCCAAAACCAGATCAGATCATCATCTTAGTACTTCTTGCAGTAAATGCTATTTTACAAACAATTCTACTTTTGAAGGAAATGCACATTCCGACAGAAAATTGAGAAATGCCTTCTGTCAGAGGAAGCTATGCAACGCAGGATCCCAGAAGTGCCCACTCAGGTTGGCAGAAGTAAAGCACTCTTTGGAACAATTGCTTCCAGTAGACAGGCACCAAGCTGGTTTACTTCATTTCGATTTCCTTTTGTTTCACAACTAATCTACTATTAACTGCAGCAACAGCGATGATTTCATTATTTCTAAGTCACTGTTTTCAATATTGATACAATAAAAGGTATAATTTCTTGATTTCCATTTTTATTTTGATTTTTTGCTTCCATTATCTACTTGGCATCATTGACATCAAAGAACAGATAACAACAAGCCATTAGTACTTAAAATTAAAGGATGGCTCTTAATCATTCTCATAGTTTATTCTAAATATCCGGGCAAAAACTGGTGTTATGGTTAAGTTTTAACTATTTATGAAACTAATAACATAGCATGGCTCTATGGAATAGACGTGGTGATCGTGGTGCTTCCACAAAATGCTCGCAAGAACTGCAAGTTATTTCATCGACCTGTTCACATTGCAGCTGAGCTCCATCCCTCAACAGAAGAATTAAGATTGAACTAACAGTAAAAATGAAAAGGTATCAGCTTACCTCTGAAAGGGATATACAGAAAATCTGAAGTGAACTGAGGAGATACAAGTGAAGAGGGTACTGACACAGCCCTACTTCAAGCACCACTATTAACTTGGAAACATAGATATTCAGGAGAGACTCCTGACAACAAATCAAAGGAAATTGAAATATTTGCTTAATTTAATATTGATTTATATTTTTCAGTTCTGTCTATTTGGTAGCAAGAGTTCCATCAGAGCACTCCTGACTAATTTCAAGAAAATTAAACAAGGCCCCCCTCCTGCATGAATATTTCTAAATTTGGTAGCTGGACCATGTAAGTGCTTTCCCAAAACCAACATTTCTAATCAAGAATTTAACATTTAACCCTTACCTTCCCTGCATAGTGAATAATACAGAAATCTGCTTTGTCCTTTAGCTGTCTTGGTTTTTGGAACTTGGAGTGGGTTCCTTGCTCTTGGACCAATTTTTCCACAAACGTCTTGTCAGTAGCTTTAGGGAACCAGCATTCTTCATCCAGTAACGCTAACACACCGGGAGGATTCGCCTGAAATCCCAATGGATTTAATTTGGGTTAATATTGTATACATATTGATTTTTTTAACTTTAATATTGAAAACACACCACTGAATGCTATAAGAAGAAGTTGTCTAAACTGATTCAAATTTGATTTAAATTCAAACAGGCTGTGAGGGGGAGTCCAGTTCAATGAATGACATTATGACTGGTTCAAACAAATCCATCCCGACACATATTGGAGCCAGACATGAGTGACCTGATCTAGTGCTGACTGGAGCCTTGCTTTGAGCAGAGACTGGAATAGATGACCTCCAGAGTTACCTTCCAAACATTCCTTCGACGTGTACGTACACAGCAGCTCGTCCGCATCCCCACAGTAGTTAATGTCATGCTTTAATGTGGGCTAAACTGAAGACAATTATTATCCCTCCCAGCCACTCGATACTGCTGCGGCAGCCAGCGAGCGTCCCCGTGCCAAGCCCTGTGCTGATCTCCAGTAGCAGCACCCACAGGGACTCAGCAGGCGTGACCTGAGCAGCCAGCATTGTTTTATATACTCCCTCTCTTTCCCATACAATTTAAACACTCCATTGGTAGGTTTGTTTATTCTTAAAGTGAAGTAGGGAACAAGCATCGCATTTTGCAGTGGTAGAATTGTTTGGCAGGATCATTTTCCTCAGGGAAGCCAATTTATACTTCAAAAGTTTCTACTGAATGTAAAGTTTACACATTTGAAGGGAGATGTTTCTATGTGCCTACTACACAGCATCCCACTTACAGAACAATTAAGAAGGTACTGACATTTGCTTTTCAAAAAAAAAAAAAAACTAAACATCTGCATATTGAAAGCATCTACACTTACTCCCTGAGGCCTTTTGGCACGGTTTTAATATTCCAAGGAGGCAGAAATTTCTGAAGTTCCACACAGAAAGTGCAAACCTTTGCTAACTGAACCAAGATTTCCCTTTTCCTTCTCTAAAGAAAAACTACAACGTGGCTGATGGGTTTTTTTGCTCCTCGGGAGGCAAAGCATCAGTGGCGGCTTATGTCTATCGAGAATAGCTCCCCTGAAACGTAGAGACCAGTAACTGCAATGCCCTAGGTTTAATTTAAAAGGTCATAAGATATTTTGGCAGCATAGTTCTGCAGTGTGAGGAATGATAACTTCCAGAAATGATGATTTTGTTCTCCTCCTTCCCCCCCAACCCAACTGCTCCTCCTGCTCTTCAAAGCCCTCGTCAGCTTGGAGGCTGCTTGAGCAACCAGAATGTTTAAACGCAGAGTGATTAAACCCACCTTTAAGATACTGCTTTCCTACTCGCAAGGCAGATTTATGGGGAAAACTCTACCCTAAACGAAGTTACAGAAATGTTGCTATTGATCTCAAATGAAAAAGTTTACCGTAAGTCTTGAAAAGCTTTCTGACTGAGCCACCACTCGAAAGCTCCTCTAACGCAGTGGCACTAATACGGAAAGTGACAGGACTAAAGACTGCAATAGTACTGGAGAAAAAAAGTATAAAAATAGTAGCTTAATATCTTTAGCTCAGTGTTCTACCCTACCATCAGGGCAAAATCCCATAAGGAGAAATCCTTTTACTAATACATGGACTTTGGATCCCAGCCTTCAAGTTAATTCACTTTTTGTGACAGCTCTGCAAGAAATCCCTGTGCAGTCCTACAATTTGCAGGCAGTAAAAGACAAACCTGTAAATGGGATCTCTTCTCCTTAGAGTATTATTAATGCACAAACTTACAGGTCTCTCAATTAAGTCAATGCAAGGCTGCAGATCCAGTCCAAAGTCAATGAAATTCCACTCTATACCCTCTCGCTGGTACTCCTCTTGCTCCAGGATAAACATCGTGTGGTTAAATAACTGTTGAAGCTTCTCATTGGTGTAGTTAATGCAGAGTTGCTCAAAGGAGTTCAACTACAAAAATAACATTAGTAAGCAAGAATAATTCAGCGACAAAATTTACTATGTATCTGGAGTCAAAAATTTGACAAGGAAATTCCCGAAAACTTCGCAATATTCAAATACATTGTAAAGAAAATTGGAAAATGCATTATTCCAATCTCTTATGTTCCTTGTTACGCATAATTAAATAATATACAATAGGAAAAACCATCACATACAAAAGGACGATGTAGACTAAAGTATGACTTTTTGGCACTGTTATTTAGGGTTGTCAAAGCATTCGTACACTACAAAACTAAAGCCTCCTGCAGCCTTGGAACATGCACGCGTGAAGTGGCTCTACACTTAGTCCTCAACGCACATTAACAGGGAAAAGAAAAATCTGACCAGCAGTGTTTTGAAGTACCTCAAAGATTTCAAATCCAGCAATATCCAGAATTCCAATAAAAGACGCTCCCTGTCGTTTGGTCCTGTCCAAAGCTTTATTAATGCGGTGAACAAGCCAGCGGAAGAGGCGTTCATAGGTGGCCTTTGCCAAAGCTTCCACTGCAAAGTCTGCCTGAAAATCCAGACAGGAAAATTTATTTATCCTGGAGAAGTCATCAAAAGAACACAGACATGGATGTTATCACAAATAACAGAGTAACAGGAGTTTAATGGAGTTAATACCACTGAGGAATGAAAACAAGCAGTAGGCAGTTTGATTAATATTATGAAAAATTTGTTTTTAAACTGTTCTATTAAAAAAAAAACAACATCTCGGTGCATTGAATACATACAACAACGACAGTAAAGGATGAAACCAGCAGAAGGTCAAGGAAAGGGAAAGGTTTCTTCTATTCTCCCACTGATTTTGACCATATAAGATTATTTAATCAAGACAGTAAACTTAAAGTCAGTGGCAGCAAACACTTAATTCCAATTTTCTTTATTAAGAGCTAATCAGGATGAGGTACAGTTTCACTCCATCTTTAAAGCACCAAAACTTACTTGTTCTTTGGTCTGGGCTTTCTGAACATAGTCTCTGCCAACTTTGATGCGCGGCGTCAGGATGGCGCGGGTGAACTCCATCACGTTCATTCCCAGTAGATGGCAGAGTTTCTGTGCGACTGGAGAGCAGAGCAAGAAATGGAAGCGCTTAAATCCTCTAGCTAGCAACATCCGTGAAACAAGCTACTGACAAAGGCCATCACGTGCCAGTTTAAAAACCAAACTGCCACTCGCAATAGCAGGAGGGGAGATGCACTTCTGTCCTGCGGACACACCGACCCCACGGCCCGTGGCCGCAGGGCTGCCAGAAGTAACCCCCCTGAATTTTCTTAGGGGGGTGCAGGGAAAAAAAAAAAAAAAAATCTCATGAAATTGCAGGGAAGTCATGTAACAGTCCATAGCCCACCTGCAAGCGTTCATTTTGTTACTTTTAATAGAGAACATTAATTTTCTCATATCCAGAAAAAAAAGCAGCACATTATGAGGACATCACAGCAACCCCATTATACTAAAGGCTGCTTTAAAACTTTCAATGTAGGCAGGTATGCCAGTGCAATGCTTCCATCACAGATTATATCAAAATATATCGTTTAAACTATTTAAAACATGGGTTTGTAATATTTCATATAGAACAACGCAAGCAGCAGCACACTTTGGTTGGACAGCATGAGCTCTCACGGCGTCATGTGCATTATATCAAACAGCACATTACCCACACCACCATTACGTGCTCTTGCTGCACCAATCCTTTTTTCTAAATAAATTTTCCAGTAGGTTAGGTGTTTATGATTCCATACTTCTAAAAATGAAGATGACACTGAAGGTATTTTTAGGTCCGGGTAAGCGTTGCCCTTTAGGCAGAAGCTTTCCACACTACCCAGTAAGTGCTGTAACCCCTTATCTTTGTCATCTGACAGCTTGTTGTTTCACTGGCAAAATGAAAAAAGCTATTTTTACAAATCAGCATTGGAAAATAGTTTTTAATACAAATATATAAGAGCGTCCTCTTTTTTTTTTGATTGGGTGGATTTTTTTTTCCCCTGGTATTAAAAACACTACAATGTGGTCTTAATGCTGAGATTCTCTGTCTGGCCATATATTCATTAGAAGGGCTCACGAATCAACAAGCAACCTAATCAGTAAAATTAAGGTAGCATCGTAAATTGAGCATTCCTTTCACTTTAGCTACATACAAGAGCATTTCTGTGCTTTGATTATAAAAAATACACATCAGCACATGAGAAAAACTTATAACCTCAGGTGTCAAGTAGCAAATGCTGTCAGGATCTTAAAAAAAAAACAAACCAACAAACCACAAAAAGAACCTGAAAATATTAAGTAGCCATGAGCATCAGCTTGGTACTGTGGTATAGCGGATGCTACACAAAGGATATTGCAATTTTTAAGGGATGAGCGTTCCCCTCCATGTAGTATTCCAAACATTACAGCCAGCTCCTCTTTCAAGAACTGTAACATGGAATTTATTGTCCCTACACCTTTCCAGTTTGTAAAACCATAGCTTAGGTAACAATAACAACAATAAACCACAGCAGCAGGACTACTAAAACCACCCCATCTGATTCAGCACTGAAGGAGGCTGTAGCCAGCATTTCAGAGGCTTGACTGAAGGAAACGAAACCATTTTCAAGTCAAAGCTCTATGACATCTAAGGGTGGGACTGGTTCACTCTATTTCAGCTTCCTTCATCTGCCACTTCGAACAAGGTGCAATTCAGCTTCGCTTATAACTGAGGAAGTTCCTTTTAAAAGGTGTGACTGTAGAAAGCCCTGACTATCCTGACTTGTGTTTTATTACTGTTGGGTTTTGGATATAAAATTCTGAACTGTTAGAAAGCAAAAGACACTGAAAAACTCGTATCAGTCAAGCATGAACCTTAACAGGTTGCTTATGAACCTCTGCCCTTTCTGCAGAAAGGCTTCTTCCCAAGCTGGGAGGCATGAAATGTTCTCTAAATACAGCTTCTCCTCCTCTTCATCCATGAAGGCTACATGGCTTTCTTGCCATCTCTTGTATCTATACTTGAAACCGATATTTTTTTAATCTATATTTATTATCTATAGGGTAGAATTTGCTTTCCACATCCTTTGAAATCCATGCTGTCTGGGTTCACACCTCCACTGGCCACACAAATTCCTTCCCATGGATGGGGACACTAACCTGACCTGCTGCAGACACATGCCTCTAGACGAGCCGAACCGCTCTCTAGACCCACTGATTTCTCTGGAGGACACTGGGAAACCCACTCCAGTGAGATGTGACAATACAGATGACAAGAGAGAGATCAGTTCCATCCAGTGTCTTCAGAAGGATATAAAGGCCACTTAACCAAATAAAGTATTTTTAAAACACAACAGAAACACGCTTGAACTATGATCTGAGCTTTATAATTCTGAATTTTATATCCAGAGTTACAAATATCCAATAATATCAATATATGTATAGCCAATATTATAATTCAGAATTTATGTCCCAAACCAATGGTAATACAACAAAAGTCAAGATAGTCAGGAAGTGGGAAGCATCCGTATCCTTCTAAATCCCACCTTCCAAACAGATGACTCAGTTGAGTTACCTAAGCCGGCACTAAAAGCCCAAAAAACCAAATCCCTGACTCAGCCTTTTTTCCTGACTGCAAAACTCAAAGTACCAACTGCCAGCCAAATACCGAGTCAATACTACTGAACTTTAATCCAAACCTGCTGGAGTGCTGGAGCACTGTGGGCAGCAGGCCACCGCCCTGAGAAACAACAGAAATTGTGGACGCCGCAAGCAATCTGCACGTACAGCAATTTAGGACAATTACGAAATGAGATGCAGACAAGAGTAAGTTGTGCATGAGCAGCAGGTCCTGTGAATGATGGTTCTTACCGCTCTTTCCACTGAAGTCAATTCTCAAAGCTGACTTTCCATGACAGCATGTAAAATCTGGGACTGAAGTACTAAATTAAAAACCTGAGACCTGCTTCAGCAGTTATCTTTTTTGCAAAGATACTCCTCAAACTGACAAATGCATTGCAGGTACTAACTGATAAATTAAATCTCAGTCACACTACCATGCCACTTCAGAAATCAGATTTTTCCAAATACAGCATTCTTATGTTCAGCCATTTCACTATGGAAGTTGTGCTTGGCTCCAGGGCTCTTATCATTGGCAAGAAAACTGCTGTCAAGAACCAAAGAAAACAAACCGATTTAAGCATGCACTTTTTTCTAGGGCTTAAGCCTTTGCAGATAGCAATACACAAGACTACAAGTGAAATACTCGTTCAAAGTTTAGAAGCAATGCAAACAGCATAAATTCTGTTGATGGATACTTATATTTGTCTGCATTACGAGCCCGGAAGAGGAGAGTTTTAATAATTGCCCCTTGGCTACTACCACAACAGTCATGGCCTCTTTCTGGCACAGAACGCTATCAAGGAAGCTCAGAAGACTGCTCTGTACTTTTCAAGATATGCACTAAGCAAACGGCAGGAAGCAAACTACAGCTCAGGTTAAAGGAAGCCACCCAAACATGATCAACTTACCAGTGTTCTCCGGCATAGAAGCTTGATCAGTATTTCTCTCCTTCTTAAAAGAAATATTTCCAAATTGCAGCACTGAAGACACCACTTTCAGCATTGCTGTGTTAAAAGAAGACATATGCAACGGTTTAATTGAAGAGGGCTCAGCTTAACAAACTCTTCTTCTGGTACTTGTGTCACTTTCCTTCCAAATTCCAAGTTCAGAAAGGAAATAGTTTGTACTGTACTTTTTGGGCAAACGGCTTCAATTCAACTAATTTGCTCACGTTAAGCAAACATTTGCTACAGGCTGTCAAGACACTGAAGCAACATTAAATTTGGTGACATTAAATTAGCGAGTGTGTATGCATGTGCACAAGAGAAAGCAGCACACTAAAAATCCAAAAGGCTCAAGAACTTACATAAGATCTCGTCATGCGAAAATCCCATGATATGCATGGCCTCCATAGTCTCCTGAAAGTTATCCTTGTCTTGTTGCCCAGGAATGGGGATGTAGCCATTAGATAAAAATCTGTAATTGTTAAATCCTTCAAGCAGCAAGTCAGCTGTATTGGGGGGAAGAGGAAGAGACAGAAAAATAAGCTAGAGAAATGCTGTTCACACCCACCTATGCTGTTCTCACTAAATGTGCAAACTATGCTTTATGAAATCAGTTCCTCAAATATGGCTACAAGCCATTATACCAGCTTCTGAAACTCTACAAAATGAGTGTACCTTAACAGCTGAAGCCAGATTCCCAGAATCTCTATCTGTAGCAACCCACATTAGCTCTTTAAAGCATTAAGCCTGTGAACAGAACATTACCCGACTCAGATCCAGCCTAGTCGCAAATCCTTTTTCTAGGAATATCCTAGAAGAAGTATCTCCGCTGAAAGTAACAGACAGGCAGAAACGGAGGTTGGTATTGATGATAACCACATCAAGGATGCTAAACACAGGTTTATCTAACGCAGGAGG
>NW_010134702.1:13356-51368 GCF_000699245.1 Pterocles gutturalis
GAAAGAGTGGATCAGTTCTCTGAAGTCTGGACCTTCATGCGGCTTCACTTATCACAATCTAACAGAAATTCCCAGGGAAAAAGAGTAGAAGATAACCAACACAGTGCTGCAGGCTGAGGAAAGCTGCAGGGTTTCATGATGTTTTTGGTAAAACAGCTGCTTTTCTACCCAGTTTGAAGGCACGGTCCAGAACAGATAGGGCTGTCAGTGCCAGCCGGCTTTGTCGTTAATCAGCCGGGAGCACAGCAGTTTCGATCCAGCGCCTCCCAGCCAGAGGCTGCCCAAACTGGACTTTGTCACGTAGGAGTCGTTTGCTTGAATGCAACGGTTGTTTGACAGCATGCTTGATAAAAACCAGAAGCTATTTCAAAACAAAGCCACCTGGCTTTTCATCCTTCTTTTCAAACTCCCTGTCTCAAGACCAAAGGATACTTGAAACTCGACTGTACTAACACAGAAATAACAGACCTGGCACGCAGAAGCGACAGGTTTACAAAATGAGATTCTCCACTTACACTTCAGGTGTTCTCCTGCCCCAGCAAGTAGTTGATAGAAGATATGAAACGTCCGCTCATCTTTAGCCTGACGAACAGCACGAGACTTCTCCAACAAGTCTGATTATAACTAGTCAAGGATCTTCTACAATTTCAGTTAAAAACATCCAATGCAAACAAAACTTTCAAAGCAGGTACTTAAGTACTTCAAGACCAAGTAAAACCTTAATAAGTAATGACAGGACTATGTCAAACATGAACTTTCAGTAACTTTAAATGAGAGATTTCAAATTCAGACTGGTAGAAGCCTACATTTAATTCCAGCAAACTCATTTCTTGGATGTTGACCGCCTTTCCCTGCTGCAAGCAGCTGACAATAGTCTGGAATGGGTCAGCTGAAGCCCAAGTGAGAGGAGGAGCTGGCCATTCTTCCTCAATCCCTTCTCAGGTCATAGCTGACTCTCAGTACAAAAACTCAGCAGCTGCTGAACTCGAAAGTACTTTATCTGACGTGCATTTGTCATTTCTCTCAAGCACTGCATTTTTACATACAATCTCCATTGCCTTTAAACAGTTTCCAAATTCAATCTGTGCAGCAGACAGTGTCTCCGTAAGCTGCCATACGCTTTAATGCTATTTAAGTTTTTATTTCTTGATATTCCACATTGTAAAACAAATGTGGGACAGTGATCTGAAGTGACACAGGTTACAAGCAAGGGCGAGTTCTCGTGATGAAGAAAAAATTCAGTAAGAGTTAAGTCCTCCTGTTTTCACAAAGCTCTAGGCAAAAACACTTCATCTGAACTTTCATAAAAGCAAAACCTGCCTTCATTCCTGTGCTGAATGAAAAAAATCATTTATCATGAAAGCATATTTTGCATAGCTATAGATCTTTCCCAGCCTTATTGGGAAATTGTATTTTGTGAAAGTTCCCAACATTCACTGAACTTAATCAGTTTAACTCCCAGCAACAGAATGAAAGCTTAACTGCAGCATTGTTTATTGTATTGTTTACCAAGACTTCAGATTTCATCATTTTATGACCACCCTATTGCTATTCCCCCAGAAAACAGGCTAAACAAACCAAAAAGTCACACACATTCTTTTTAGTATAAAGAAAACAACTTTAGAGAGAAGCTTTCAGTGCAAGTATTTTTACTTGTTCTTACGCAACCATAAATAAAAACGAACCTCAAAGCTAAAACTGAACTGGGCTTCAGCATTAATTGCTAGTAGGTCTTGAGTTATTGAACCTACACTGGTATCGAGAAGACCTAAGCACACAGAAGGTGTCCCAGCACTGCCAGCTCTATCACTTTACAACGAGCATCAACTCCTTCGAGGCAGAGAGCTGCTTTTGCAGTGCTGACAAGAGCAAAACCAAGCTTTTGGCACAACACAGTAGCTCAGCTTCTGATCAGGAAGGCATTTGTTTTCTAGAAAGAAATGTTCATAGAGTAAGCACACTTTAAACGGTTTCTCTATTTAACATACTCTGTTTTTGAGGCTGGTCTGAAAATCCAGCAGATTCCAGAGTGCTAAATTTTGGGGTATCCGATTTCGGAGCACGAGGAAGCACGCTGACTTTGTGATATTTGATCGGCTATTTTGAAACAAAGGATGAGATGGATGTTGCTGAAGGAATGTCGAAATGTGGTAACCTTTCACTGCATTCCAATGAATTCTAGGGTTAAAAGCAAAACAATCGGGAAACTTGCATTTTACAATGATGTGGTATTATGCAGGATACATGTCTCAATGTTGGCCCCAACAATATAACCAGTAACATCAAAGTTAATCCTAATGAATTTGCCCTGTAAAGAGAAGAGATTTTTTTGTAATTACTCATCTTTTAAAATTAAGACAACAATGCTATCGACATAAAAACATAAACCTACTTACATTTGTATAACAAGCATTTCACACAAGTTTAAATTAAATCCTTTCCTTTCCATGTACTCGGCCATCACTCTAACGGAATATGTTACACTGCACACAAGCACTTTCTAAAGATTAAAGAACCAGTATTCTAGATCAGTTTGTAATCCAGACGTACAAGAAAGTTTCCCTAAAGCAAAGCTCTACTTCTCACATTGGCATAACATGCTGTCTAAGATTTGTAGCAACGCTGAGATTTTAAGCACACGCGTTTCTACAGCACCAGTGAGTTCGCTTTATCTGCAGCAATCCCGAAGCTCAGTGTGCTGCCCAGCCTGGACCATCACGCTTCTGTTTCCAAACCCAGGATGGCTGCTCTCTGTGTGCCCTCTCTTCTCTAGCAGTTGTTAAAGGAGGAACTAAGAGAGAGACCCGTTCCTTCCACGTACATCTCCTTTGCTCCACAAAGGACCAAATAAAGAGTGCACATCCCACACACAGAGCAGCTCTTGGAAAGAAAGAGGTTGCAAGTGAATGCATCGGAGTTCAGATATCAGAGCATCCAGTAACCCACTATCAGAGTTCAAACCTCTCGTACCAGTTTTAAACCACATCAGTTCCCCAGTCTGATTTGTCACTTGGCCACAAACATTCCCAACAAGACAATGGGCTCCAGCTTGGAGTTGGACCACTTTCAACAGCACCGTTACTGTATTTCAGGTTTGTGCTCATGAAACTGTTAGTCATTCCCCTGGCTGCAAACATGTGAAGAAACCAGCGGGAATACCCAGTGACTACACTGGGCTCTCTGTTTTCACTGCATCCAATTTCTACACCCCTCTATCCCCATACAAACAGCTTTGGAGACCAGGGACCACCGCAGCAGTTTGCTAACTGCTGTCTAAATCTTTGGTACCTGCACAAAGCCACCTACCAATATGATTTGTAGAAGCTTTCTGAAAGCGCTCTTACAACCAGTATCCAAATCCTCACTTATCTCAACTCTGATTAGTGCCATGGGTGTGTTAAAGTGAATTCCTGTTGAGCAGATTCATTCAGCTCAGGGACTGTACTATTGATTTTCATATGAACTATTCTACTCTACAAGCTTGTAGATTATATATATTCCGGCAATGGCTCGATCTAGTAAGTGTTTCTGGGATGTACTGCCATGTTGCAGACTTACACCGGCACAAGCTGCTGCCATCGTTTCAGATATTGAAGCTTCTTACCAGAACACTCTATCCTTCTCCTCGACTTCCCCAATGAAGCCCATTCAAAGATTTGTGTGCACAAGACCAACTAGGTTTCTCTTCCCAACCGCACCGGTGAATTCAGACAAAGGGCTAACCTACCTGCCAGCCTTACCTTGACTCAGAGCAAAGCAACTGCCCCGTGACCACGGTCATACACCTTCAACTCCAAGTGCTTTCTCCAAGTTTTAAGAAAACCAGTGGAATACTTTCCATTAGCTTCACTGGTTCCTCCCTACTGCTCACTCTGCAGTTTGGTTGGAAAGCCCATGGCACTGAAAGGACCGTGCCAAGGCACAAGGCTTGTTCTCAGGCCGCCCTGTCAGGGACCAGCACCTAAACTCGGATTTCTGAGTATGAAGAAACAGAACACTCTAAGCTCAGCTTGTAACTGAAACATTTATACTTTTTGCTCCATAACGGTTCCAGAAAGCTATATTTACAACTGTCACGAAGAATGAACTGACATTTTACTGAATCTCAGCCAACAGACTAGATATGTAACGCATGTGTCGGCGCCAGCGTGTCAAGAACAGCAGGTGACAACTTCCTACCCAGAACAGGTACCGCAGATCCTTCTTAGGACGTGGCTTGAATTGGCCATGTTACATGTGAAACAAACATGGAGCATTACATAAGGTCTACTCAGTGGCTTTTTCTGATATAATTCAGAAGCATTTTACTCTGTTTCACCGTTAAAAGTTACCTAGTTTCTGCTGTCAAGTTACTAGTTTCATGAATAAAAACAACGGAGAGGAAATGCGTCATTAGACAAGCTGAGACATCACAAGAGGGGACCCACATGCTCCCTGCTTCAAAGTGCAGGCATCACTGAAGTCTATACTAGAGAGATCACTTATCTAGTTAATTCTCTTAAAAGCAAGACCTCCTTTTAGCTAGTACTGGCAAATCCCACTACGAAATCTTTATCAGTTAGCGACTGTAGTGGTGGTCATCTAACAACTGAATCCCGTGTACACTCTCAATCTAGAGCTAAGGACACAGCTTTGTAAAAACCACATCAGACGCTCCCCGCTTCAAAGTGCCAGCATCACTGAAGTCTATACTAGAGAGATCACTTAGTGGTGGTCATCTAACAACTGAATCCCGTGTACACTCTCATTCTAGAGCTAAGGACACAGCTTTGTAAAAACCACATCAGAAGGAAGCATTCAGTTCCGCAACGTGAACTGAGCAAGGCCAGTCTCCCATCCACTGTCAACCAGAAACTTTATTTCCTGAAACATAAGAAAACACTGCCTTTGGTAGAAGGAGAAAAAAAAAAACCCAAACACACATTGATTTGACACTAGCCTTATTTCAGGCACTTGGGAGACAAGGGGGTGATTGGTTGGTGACAGCCAGCATGGCTTCACCAAGGGCCAATCGTGCCTGACAAACTTGGTGGCCTTCTATGACGGGGACTCAGTGCTGGTGGATAAGGGAAGAGCAACTGACATCATCTACCTGGACTTGTGCAAAGGCTTTGGCACTGTCCCGCACGAAATCCTTGTATCTAATTGGAGAGACATGGATTTGATGGAAGGACCACTCGCTGGATAAGGAGCTGGCTGGATGGGTGCACTCAGGGAGTTGTGGTCAGTGGCTCAGTGTCCAAATGGAGACCGGTGACGAGGGGTGTTCCGCAGGGATCTGTATCGGGACCAGGGCTGTTTGACATCTTTGTCGGAGACATGGACAGTGGGATGGAGTGCACCCTCAGCAAGTTTGCCGATGACACCAAGCTGTGTGGTGTGGTGACACGCTGGAGGGAAGGGATCCATCCAGAGGGACCTGGACAGGCTGGAGAGGTGGGACCGTGCAAACCTCAGGGAGTTCAACAAGGGCAAGTGCAAGGTCCTGCACCTGGGTTGGGGCAATCCCAAGCACAAATACAGGCTGGGAGGGGAATGGATTGAGAGCAGCCCTGAGGAGAAGGACTTGGGAGTGATGGTGAATGAGAAGCTGAACACAACCCAGCAATGTAGATGCCCCATCCCTGGAGATGTTCAAGGCCAGGCTGGATGAGGCTTTGGGCAACCTGGGCTAGTGGGAGGTGTCCCTGCCCATGGCAGCGGGTGGCACTGGATGGGCTTTAAGGTTCCTTCCAACCCAAACCATTCTGTGATTCTATCTAATATTATCGACACGTAGGGAACACACTGGCATCTTCATGCAGCATGGTGAAGACTGTCAAGCCTGTACGGACTGAACAACAGCACCTCTCACTTTGTGGGAGGATATATATTTTTTAAGTCAGGTTTTAAAATAGTTACTAAAGATTATTTTTTTCTGCATGAGATGACACCATCTGGAGTTCATTAGACTTGCTCCTTTATAAAAATAGAGCTGGAGCCATCTGAGTGATTATGTTCATGATGGCAATGCAGAGACTTCAATATAATACAAACCAGATGCTAACATCTTTTAGGAAAAAAGTATCTTCATTAAATTAGTACAATCTTTGATGGATTCAAGACGTGTAACAAAGTAGAATTACTGCACAGTGAAACCTGTTGATAATATAAATCCTACACCCAACATATATAAGCATCAAGCAATATTGTAAATAATGTGGCTATAAAATTATCAAAGTTGTATTTCTACAGTACTCTGACCTCCCTTCTTGATTAAAAAGGCTAAGGGATTTAGTCATACAGTTTTCCAGAGTCCTTATCACTGGCGCCGAGTTCATACGTTATAAATTCAAGCAACTGTTGAAACACCAAGGCAGCCAAGAAATCTTTCATTTGTTCTGTAAATTTTAATTTCGTGCTCACAAGAAAAAAGATTTAATACCTCCTATACAGTTTTAAAGTTGTACTAAAAACATCTTTTCCCTGAAATAGGAGACTTTTTTTTTTTCCTTCAAAGGAAGCCTCAAGAAGTGGTAAATAGCTATTCACCCCGAGTTCCACCACTATTTTTAAAACAATGGAACACATCAGAAGTGGTTATCTGCCACTGAAACAGTATATGAAACAGAAGGCACGGACCCAACAAAAACATCAACCAGCTACAAGAATGTCCAACTCCTTGAAGAAGTCATACTGTCTTTTGGGCTCTCCTTCAGTAAAGAAGTCAGACAGAAGGGCATGGGAATTTAGAGAGGGTTTTACATGCAAGTTTTGTGCTTTTTTACAAACTGATTAAAAAACCAACTGATAAACCAACCAATTGATAAAGTCATAGCTATTGACAAGGTGGCCACATATTTAGCCAAATTCCACGTTGATGCCATGCTCCTTCATCCTTTAGAGTAATTCAACGGTAATCTGTGCACACAAGCCACAGTCGAGCTCTACAGCAGTTATGTTTGTTATACTGTGGACATTACTGTAAATTCAAGGATGGCTGAAGTTAGAAATTGGATAAAATTAAAGTAAGTTTCACCAAGAGCCAGCAAGGATACAAGTTCAGTAACTCCAGCACTAAGAGAACCTGAATTCATGGAGGAAAGACAACAAAGAAAGCTTCTGATACTAATTAGCTAAATACCTAAAAAAGGAATTTCTCTGTAAGCAGTAATCCAGATTTACAGACTTTAAAGAGAACAGGAGTAACTCACAAAGCGGGAGGAGTTGTCATTTTTCACTGTCTTTGCATTCCCAAAGGATTCCAGAATGGGATTCGCCTGAAGAAGCTGACGCTCCAGTTCCCCCTAAAAACCACACAAACAGAAAAATAAACAGACATAAGCACAGTGCACGTGCAGTGAGGGGTTCCTATATTCTGCTTCTTCCTGACAGTCATTTTACCCAGGTTGTGGCAGTGGTACCACCTTCAGAAGGGGGTTATTTTCCCCCCCTCACTTCTAAATCCGCCGATAGTCTCCTCCATCCAGTGAAGAATGTGTTTTGGTTTTTCGGTTTGGTTTTTTTTGGTTGTTTTGGTTTTTTTGTTTTAAAAACACACACACATATACACACAGAGCAGTGACCGAACAGGACTTAACGGATGTTGCAAATCATCGAACATGGAAAAGAAAATTCACATTGAGGGCTAATGAAATTAGGCACAGACTTTGAGTGCTTAAGAGAAAAAACAAATTTAACTCTTAAGATTTTAGTGGAAGCTTAAACTTCCTGTTTAGTGATTGGACAATACAGCTACTTCAGAATACCTGTTTCCAAACTTACTCTCAAATCAGTGAAATATTAATTTCCAACCAGGTACACTCATATCGTTACAACATCTCTGACCTGCCTGCACCCGAGAAGCACGCCGGAGTGGCGTCATGGGAACCGAGATCGTTTTCAAATTGCTCAATTCAGCCAACATTGCTCAGTATGTTTAACGCATTTTTTCTTAAATGTTTCTTTAAATTCAAGCCAATGGATGTAGAAATCAAAGTACTTATCTTAAGGAAATTGCACAACAGCTTTTAGAACTGCTGTCCATGAGGAGGTCTGGTAACAAAAGAAGTCTGTGCTGCTTCCATGAGCCCAGGAGGCATGTATGTGCAGAGGAAGCTATGATATTGTCTTCCTGCTCTGAAGGATGGCTTAAAAAAAAAAAAGTGAAGCTGTCTGGAATGTAGTCTCAAAAACTGACATTTGTGTTCATAAACCTGCTTTTTCCAATTATTTATAGCATAGATGAATAAAGGCTCCAGACGGAGCACCAAAGAATGGGAAACCTAAGTCTCTGAAGGCTTCCACATGAGGTTAGTTCTTATACAGGAATTTTTAGAGTTCACTAGTTAACACCTAAAAGAGCCTTTTATTTATATATTGAAATATATTTCAAGTCCTTCTGGAAACTAATGGTTGCTCGTTCTCATGATGTGACATCAAGTTATCTGCTCCTAACTTGTTTACTTCCAAATATATTCCCTTTGGGACTACATAATTCTGAAGTAACTAAAGAAGAAACAAATGTGTGAGTCTCAGCCCAGAGCACCCAGCGCTACTCAGGCCTCGGTGCCTATTCACTGTGTGTCAGGTTTGCCAATGTTACAGTTCTTAGGAGCACTTTTAAATTGGGAAAAAAAATAAAAAAATTAATCTGCATTTGGAGAAAAACTTGAACCCTGTTAAAACCACTATATGCGCATCTGTAATTTAAATTCTAAAAGTTTTCTAAGTAAATGCATCAGAGTGGGAAAGCATTTGCTCACACCATTCCTCCCGTTCCCCTCTCCCCACCGCGCTGTCAGCTCCTGCTGAGACACCAAGGATAAAAACGAGAAGCTTGCTTACCATGCTGTACACAGCTTGAAATAAACCACATTACGTATATTAAACGCAGCAAGCATGTCACAGCTTATATTTCAAATTCTAGCTATTCTGGAAAAGAAAAGCACACCGACTTCAAATTGGACTCCAGAGAACACCGCTGGGCCACTAGAAAGCATCTCGCTGCAGGCACGCTCCGGCCATGCTTTAAAGGGCTTCTGTGTACCCCAACTTTAGTGTCATTTGGTGCAGAGGAACTTCTGCAATGCGCCGTAAAATAAGCTTACTCAAATTCTCCAACTGAATGAAGAAAATTTTACCATTGTGTCTCAGACTTTTAAGAAACCATTCAGCTGGGAGTGAAATTGTGAGAAGGCACAGGGTGCTCACAGCCTGGCAGCCTCTGTGGTTTGCACTCGTATGTAGCCTCCTCGTAGCCATCACTAAGAAACAGCAAACCTCTCACACCGTGTTAAACAGCTTCTGATTTAGTAGTTTTCATTATCAGATGGACTGCTTTACAGCCAAAACCCAACTCTCTCTTTTAGGAGCAGTCAGTGTTTTGGAAAGAGTAGCCATCGAACCAGAACTTGGAAAAAGCAGAATGGCAGTATTGTGGAAAAAGTGAAGTCATGCAATATTTCATGCAGGGAAACGTTAAGATAAGGACAGGTAATTGTCTCAGTTTCAGAAAAACCAGCATCCCAGTGATGGGGTTCGTCGTGAAGCCTGGGTGAGGCAGGGAAAACTACATGCTACTCACATACAACAGGGATCCACTCTGTAGTTCAAAATGACATCGAAACAGAAATGTTAATGATTATGGTTTATGCAGTATCAACACTTCTGGATTAGCACGTTTCCACTGATACATTTAAAATGTTTGCCAACAAATGGTTTGTTTCAACTCTGACATGCTAAACCTAAGCAAAAGGAGGGTTAAACTAAACATCATTCTATTTTTAGAACAGAGAAATTTTTTAGTAAAAACCCTCAGAATTGGCTGGGGTTTGCAAGGAGGAAGGATTGGGTTAAATGCTAACAATGTCTGTTAACTTCTGAAAATGAGACCGTGGGCTCAGACACATGATTGGGTTACAGAGGTTTAACGAGTTACCATACACTAGCAAAGGCATCATAGCTGTCCTTGGGATTTTTTTTGCTTCCAGTATACCGGACCCAACTTAAAGTTTCCTTTATTATTTTCTTTTCCATTACAGTTTAACTTGCACTACAGTCAGCTTTCAGAAAAATGTTCGGGGAAGAATACAACCAGCTAAACTAACTCATGATAGCTTCTTCAGTTACCAGCCTTGGTTACACCATACGGAGCTGTTGGAAAGCTTGTGCTTTATTTAAAAGCTCGTGCCCACGACAAAAAGGCATCACTTACCATATCTCAGGGTAGAGAGTGGAGCATTTATGTTGCATAACACGTGGCAGCAATGGCTTCTCTCTTTCCACAGTCTTACCCCCAATTTCCACCTAGCCCTCCTCTCTGTGCTCCTTCCCAAGTGCTCCATAGCACTGAGAGTAACGCAACTCCTACTCTCCTACAAGAGGGTGGTCTAGAACAGAACTGGCTACTGCTGCCCACGGGAAGAGAGGGATTAGGCGAGCCAAAACCAGGCAGCATTATCTGCACGGCGGCTCCAGCCAACCTGAGGAATCAGAGCAGCTGAAGCTCAAACAGGGAAGTGTTAATTCAGGCAGCAACCCTGAACAGACACCGCATCGCTCACACCACTCATCCTAGAAAGTCAGGGGAAATTATTTCAGGAGATGATTGGTTATGCCAAGCCTTTTACGCTAGAGATCAAAGTCTTTATCAGCTTACCTGAGAAGCTATAAAAATATTCAGACAAAACAGTCCATTAATCAAAATCATTTCATAGCTTCCATTAATCTCTCTTTTATTTAGTACTTTGCTTAATGTTAAAGCAGTGTTCCGCAGTCTCTCAGCGGCACATTAACCAAATACACACGGCGTATCGGAGAAGGTCAGCGGGAGAGAGGGCGAACCTTTGCTTCAGGGCAGAGCAGCACCACGGTAGAGTGGTGGGAAGCGCTTTGCAAGGCTGGGGAACTTGGGAGGTGTTCACTAGTCCACTCTCTCAAAACCAGTTCAATATTGACAAAGCCTCCTATTAGCTGTAGCCTCTACAAGATTTCCCACATGTTATAAATGCAAATTGACAGAAAAGAGAATCATATATATCAGTTTGCCTACATAACTTTAAAAGCATAAAGAAAAACACTTGCCTGATGTTTCACGGGTTTAGGTGATTCGGGCTGTTCATTGCAAACAAACAAATGCATATGTTAGCAAGCAAGCATTCCAGCTGCAGGTTACATCCCAAATTATTCATGTCCATAGGTCTAGTTTAACTACGTACTCACTTCATAAAAACTGTTTAAATTAATTTTAGAAAAGAAGTTATTCGCTTGTCATTGCATGCGCAAAATACTAAAACCTGTGTTTATGCAAAGGACTAATTCCAAATAAAACACAAGATGACGGATGGACCTTGAGGAGCAAGGAAAAGGGGCAATAGTTAAATGACTTGTGCACTGCTTTCCACAGTTTTGCCAAACAACAACAGAAAATAAACCTGCAACACCAAGTAACTTCCCCTACAGCCTTAGACACGGCAAGGTGGTTTTGGATGGATGAGATGATCATTGTTCTTCAAAAATCAAAAAGGTTATGAAAGAACCAAGACAAAAGGAATACTTAAGGAGCGTGGGGTTTTGTTTTTACACTGTGCTTCAAGTATTTAAGAAATGCAAACCTACAACCCAGACAAAAGATTTGCTCCTTTCTTTCAAGAATGACCATCCATATGAGAAGCAGCAAATCTTAAGAAACTGAAAGACCTTCAAATTTTGCCAGGAAAAAGGGTAAACAGAACATAAATGTGATAAAGTAAAATAAAAAACCCTCAAAATTCAAATGTGCAGTTTCTGCAGCAATTTTCAATTCCGTTATTATTTCCCTGGCTCAGTCTGCAAGTTTAATAATCTTGAGTTTCACATCAGGGAGCCTAAGGGGAAAATACTGTGGTGAAACACGCATCCCAGAAATGTTCATACCAAGCCAGATGCACACTTCCCCGTTTATGTCTATTATTTTAAACAACTAGCACTCTTTCTGTGCTGAATAACAGATTTTGCCAGAGGTCTGTAAAGCAGCTGGCAAAGGTTTGGCTTATACAGTTAGGTGATGTGAACTTTGCAAAGCTGCATCATACCTGCTCAGAAAACAACTCAGGCATCTCAAAAAAGGTGAGATGTTTCAGTATGAAACTACCACTCCTTCTGAAATCCCTGGAGAAGGGTAGGTACACCTAGGAAATGAGGAGGCATTTTGTTCGCTTATCTTCAGACGAGACGAACTGCTCTCCCGGGGTGTCCATTTCTGCCCTCGCTAGAAACAGAGCTGAGTAAATCAGACACATATTTAACTTTTCTGTGTTTAAATTAGGACAGTTAAAGCTCATCTGGGAAACCCTCACTAAGGGGAGCCTACCCGAGATCCTGTACTTCAAAACCAATTATGTTTCTTTTGAAATTAATGAAACTAATTAAACAATTTAGTACTGCAGCTACAAAGGCAAACACAGTCACTGAAAGCACCAGTAATTATTTCTGAAGCTTAAAATGGCACCATCGTGAAAGCTGGATTTTAGTGACAGCGGGGCTTTGGGGTGGGAAGGTTTTGGGGAGTGGGTAAGCGAACAAAAGTCTAATTCCATCCATCTGAGCCAGAGGTACATGGTACCAGGATGCCATGGAGGCAGCAGTGGTGGATGGATGCAGTTATTTACAGAACTGAACTACTTCATGTACTACCATGACCGAAAACATTGCTGGTTTCATGTATTTGACCATGAATAGGGGCCAGGTCTGTCCATAGTCTGCAAGTACAGCTGAGAGTATCCCCCAACCTCGTGCAGCCTGTAGAACATTTAAGTTCATGGCAGTCTCTGGGCAGTAAGTGACAAACAGGACTTGTCCTTCTTTCAGAAAGCCACGTATGCCATTTTTTAAAAAATAAATTATTTCTCTATTTTGTACTGACTTCCCTCCCTATCCAAAACCACAAAGTTAGCAAACTACAGCAGAACCCAAGAGGCAGAATTAAGCCCATATTAAAGCAGCTCTAGCATGTGCATTAACAACATGATTTCATTCTTGTGTCTTTCCCAGCAGTTTACAAGTCTCCTTTTCCTCCCTACCCTCCTTGCCTAGCCTGTCCAAAACCCTCTCTAACACATCAGCCTCCTCCCCACACTCACCAGTTACCCACCTTCATTCTCTTCCTCTCCTTTTACTCTAAACAGCCTTTTCTCCACCCCTCCTGAGCCTATAGAAGAATAACCAAGGAAAGGTGAGAGACGCTCCTGTGTGTGCCCTGGGAACATGGGATAACGACCAGACCAACACATACCAGCGTGGGTCACCCTCGGTCTGAGATGCCCAAGCTAAAGCCCAGTGGCTGCCTGTATAAAGCCAGTCCATGCATGGCACAGGTTAACAACTGAACAAACCATCGGTGGAGGCAAAAAAACTCAGATGTACTGTCAAAATTCTTAACACTACCACCCCACTCCCCCCAAATTCTTTCAAGCTCAAATTTGCTGGATGTGAAGCTAAAGCTTTCAGTTACTTACACCAGATACCTTCCATCTCTCCCTCGGTACACACCCACTAGGACTGTCCGTGTGCTACAGACAAGGGCTCAGGCTGGCTGCCATCCCACCATCGGTCGTTAGAGGAGCCTGTGTTATAGCTCACTGCCCAGCCCTTCTGCCTCCCCTCCATTACTTGGCTCTAGAAAGCCCAGTCTCCAGTCCTAATTTAAGGAACTCCCTTAGTCTCACCTAGCTCTGCCAAGTCCTACAATTCCTAAAGCTTCTCGTCTACATTTTTACCATCACCACCTACCCATGCTTCCTACCGCAGTGCCCAAGACAATACCTTCGACATTCTTCGGGATTAAACAGGAAATGAGACAGTGTGGCCACAGATTCGAACACTCAAAAGTGAGGAAATGCTAGCATTAAGGTTGTTCATCGCTCTGATCCCACCCTTTGTGGTTACGATGTGTTATTGACTCCATTTCCCACAGGACCCCAGTCTGAGGACGACACACCAAGGGCTACGCAGGACTCCTCTGTCCGCACAGTCACTAGTTGAAAGAGAAAGAGAAGTCTCATGGACAAGCAGCTGAGTGCCAAACACGATGAGGCTGTCCAAGGGATGGGAAGAGCTCCTACGTGATGCTCCTCACATGAGCCGAGTGTTTCACAACCAGCGCTGCTGGAGAACGTACTTGGTGAGCATCTGGGACAGGGCAGAACATCAGCACTACCCTGGCCCGAGGTGTCAAACT
This sequence comes from Pterocles gutturalis, assembly GCF_000699245.1. Lineage (NCBI taxonomy): Eukaryota > Metazoa > Chordata > Aves > Pterocliformes > Pteroclidae > Pterocles > Pterocles gutturalis. The sequence continues at coordinate 27,554 of NW_010134702.1, forward strand.
GGGGACTATGTGTGTTTGTAACATTTTTACAGCACTCTGTGAGGCAGAACAGACAAACTTAACCCTGGACTTTAGAAGAGTGTTGGGAAGATAATTATTCATTCATCAGCGTACAAATTGCTTCATAAAAAAATCCATGCAGCACTCAGAGCCGTCTCAGTGATATGCATGTCACTGATAATTATTTGGAACAGGATGGATAAAAATAAATCCATGACTAGCAGCTTATTTATCTTCTCTGTGCACAGAATAATGCAAAGGTTGTACACGTGGGTACCGTGGATCACCACCAGCCCTCTGCAGTTTTCTAAAAACAAGAATAAATTAGGGCTGTATATACAAACCCAATTCTGACACTTCCTAACTTCTGAGTGTTAGGCGTTTAGGTTAGACATTCCTGGTTTGCAATATATAAATAACAATGAATTGTTACAGAACAAGGGAGACTCATTTGTATTTTCAAAACTGTTTTGGTTACACATTCTGCATTTTTCATAAATATACGCTTAATTCAGTTCTTACTATGGCACTGTGTTGAATGAATGCACAATCGAAGTATGCAACTTTTATTCAGGACACTACCCTATCCTCTTTACTGTTCCTAAACTATATTTTACACAAAGAATAAAAACTTCTCCAGTCTTCATCATAACAGTCATTGATGGTTCATGAAGCAGAGGATCTACAACAACCATCTTTCAAACTCTTTTGAGATGAACACCACCATCCCAACTGCTTACACTGGTTAAGTAGAGAATTAAATTGCAATGGAACCAGGGATTGAAACGGAATTAGCCAACGCTGCACTAAAAAGGGCAACTCACCCTTCCCTTCACTGCTCTTTTCCACCCCAGCTTTCCCCTTTCTCTTCTGTGCCTTCTTTTCATATCAGTGACACAGCCAAACAATAAATAATGGAGGAAACTTGTTTTGTTTAAGGGCAGATGGACTTTTTTAAGAACACCAGTTTGAGCCTGCATCAGTCTCCAAGCCCAGCGAGTGGCCACAGGAGTTACTACCATGACAAAGCTCAAAAAGGGGCAGAGGCACCGGCACAAAGAGCTCATAGAAACAGCATGAGAAAGGCCAACCAAACATGGAGTACTTTTTAAACAGTCATAAACAGGGCTTGGAGCGGTTAAGCACTGGAACAACTTTGCAGAGAGGCTGCATAAGCTCCATCCCTCAAGCTTTTCAAAACTCAGCTTTGCAAGGTCTTGGGCAATGCAATCGGAGTTGGAAGGAAGGCACACTTTGAAAGGAGGCTGGACAAGGCGCTTCCCAAAGTCTCTTTCAACTGGAGGTATTCCAAGTTCTCAATAGTATATTTAGAAGTACTTGGTACAAAACCTGCACAATTCGCTTCTCTGCCTAATTCCCTTCTCCCCCAGAAAGCTCTAAGCAATGTTACACCTGTAGAAACTGAAAAAAAAAAAGGGGGCAAAAAAACGCTGGCTTTGTTTTGTTCCAGGCTGCACAGCGGTAAAGCCAAGAACATTCATAAATCAAAACCCACATAGAAAACCAATTCTGCTGGATGACGTTCTGATGGATGTGCCTTCCCCAGAGCCACGGATTCTCCCAACACATGGCAATGCCACGAACATCCACCTCACACTGCTGACACCTGCTCATAAGAAACTCCCTTCTAAGGCGTAACTGCTGCGGACACAACCTGCTGCACACTCAGACTGCATGAGAAATAACAAAGACTCATTTTGATGTTTTCTGTGTGATAAACCAGCAACAGTTTGAATAAGGATCACCACACAGGGTCACGTTATCTGCTCTTGATTAGAGCAAAGATTCGAGTTTCCCCACACACTTTACTAGATTTCTCCAAATCCACCTGCAGAGAAATCTTTCCTTCTCTCCCACTTCAAACCCTTGCCTTTTTTATTTTTGTTTCTTCACAGATTGGTCAAAAGTCATCTCCTGTTTTTCCAGGAGTCCGAGTCTTAACACATTGAAAAATATCTTAGTGTTAAGTGCCATGTGCTAGAAATGACAGAAATTGCTGCTGCTAAAGTCAGATGGCCTAGTTTGAAAGCTTCCCACCACCGCAGACACTGCGGTACGACCGGAGAAAACAGGCGCACACACTAGTACTGACTATAGCGAGCCACTGCCTTGGGAGCAAGCCGAATTAATACTTCACTGCAAAGAGATCCAAGCCCTCGTAGCAATAGGCATCCAAACCCATTCATAGTTTTTAAAGCAAAGAATTGCTAAAAATTCAGTGCAAAGTCTGAAGTCTGGCGGTAAATCTGAAGAAAGTTCTACATAAAGCAGAGTTAGGGACAAGTCACCAAAAACCTCGAGATTCTCCAACATAAAAGTGTATAAGCTCTTGCCCGCAATGTATTAAAATCTGCGCTTTTCATTAGCTGCCCATTTCTCAATATAGCAAGCCTACAGCAGGTTTTAAGCTTGATGACTTTTCCCATCTCCAAGTTAATCTTTGAAAGAGCGGAAAGCTTGCTCACAGATACCGTGCTGACAACTGCATCTAATGGGAACTACACTCACTAAGAATTGCCCAAGTTAATTACATTTTTGGAAAATGGAGATTTACTGCATCAGAAAGCTTTGATACTGTTTCAAGTTACAATGTTTGCCTTCACTTTTAAATTAATTAGAATTAAAGCCTTTAATTACACAACAAGTTAAACAGATAACACTAACTGGAAGTTTTGATTTAACTGCTCATTTCAGCCACTACTATAGAGAAAATAACGGTTGGTTGAGACAAAATTACATGGATTACATTATAGCTTATCTTTAATTAAAAAAGGTGGGGGTTTTTAATGCAAAGATGTAGCTTTCAAAAAGAGCAATAAAGAAATGAGAAAATATCCCAACTTACAGGAATATTATGGTCCTTTCTTCCTTTATGGGAGGAAGCAACATGAGCAAGGTATTGAATAACCTTCTTAGTGTTTTCAGTCTTCCCGGCACCAGATTCACCTCTGCAAAACATTTCAGACATTTTCCTCAAAATTAATTTTCAACAACTTATCAATCCTTTGTTTACAGCAACCTCATTTCATTCCATTTATGGCTTTGACTATGCAACAGACCTTCACTAACCACCTAAAACCAAAAGCACAGATGTCACAGGGAACTACAAGGTATTTGTTTAAAATACTTTCTTCAACCTAAAGATCTCCTTAGCATTAAGATGTTGATATAATGCATAACATTAGTTTGATTAAAAGCTTTTGACTATATGCCTGAACTCCTTTGTTACCTTAAGTAACAAGAAACAGACTTGTCCTCTGCCTCGATCACAAAGCCAGAGACAGAATTTTTCAGAGTGCAGATACCTATATATTATTTTTTAAAAATCATTATATATATACACACACACACTTTTATATTTAGCACCACTTTAGTATATTTTATATTCCAGGAGCTGGTTATTAGAATTACCAAGTTGATGGAAGCATTCAGTATCTTTAGAAGCCAGTTTCAAAGTCCAGTGAAATATATTTTAAACAGATCCTTTGCTCTGCTCAGACTCTTGGCTAGTTTTAAAATATATTTATGGCCACAGGGCTACACGAAGTTATTAAGAAATGAATTTATTAGCGCACAGTGGTACAATCCGCAGATCAATAAAGACACCAAAAGCACATTTCATTTGAAGACAGAGGCAGATTTAAAGCAGAATGTGTTCAGACAGAATTTATTGCAAGGTTTACATGTGGGATATTCTAGGCAGGAAATGTGACCAGGTTCACATCACAGCCATCACAAATTATGTTACTACAGCTCTTTTTCTTTTTTTACAAACTTAGGTCTGGTCTTCAGATAAATCCACACATCAAAGGGATTACCAGGTCTCACTGAGCCATGATTCAATGGCAGTGAACTACCGGAGAAAGATCCCATTTGGAGTGAGCCAGTGACTGCCACCAGCAGCTCTGAAGCGCGTGAAGCTGCAAAGGATCTTATTACGGGGATTTGCGTGGAAAGTACTGCCGTCAATCAGCAGTTGTTCAGAATTTAAAGTCTGGAAGGCAACTACTTTGTAAGAATGACAAGTACACATTTTGGGTGCTTGCATATTTCTCAGCTGAGATACTTATAATGGAAATGTTGCTTTACCAGGGGGATTTAAGCACATTCTTTCTCAGTCTTCATGAATACCTTCCTCCACCATGCTGCATACCCCAGCTTTGTGGCTAGGCTGCATTTATTTAGGGATTTAGTACCTGCACCTCTTGACCAGCAAGGCAGCTTAGCAGCATCCCTATCCTCACATTACACTGAACATCTGCAAAAATGAGACAACACAGCACTCGCAATTTTAACTTTGCATATACAAAAAGGATATTACCCCAGAGTTTCAAAGAGAACAGACTCTAAACCAATCCTATTTCTTCTTACCTTCCAGTCCTCTTAAATCATGGAAACCCCCCGGAGCACGGCACTAGCAGGGGTGACCGCTTGCTAAATGTGTGCTGAGTACGCGCACTGCTCCAGCCACCAAGTAACGGGGGCTGGAAAAGCTCCCTCCCAGCAGCTTAGCAAACTCACCACAGAAGAGCAGCCTGCTAGGGCTGGGTACAAGGTCTGGGTGAAACAGATTGTCTCTTTGACCTGACAGAGCCCCTAGGTTTGTGGGAGAAAACTTTTAACTGAAAACACTGAACAAAATGATTCTGCAGACAAGCTGTGGGACGTTTATCACGGCCTCAGTTACCAAACTGTGACCTGCCATCCGGGAGGCTGAACTAAGGCACCGGCTTTCACTGATGGCACCTACCACTCAGAAGCGGCTACCTCATTCTGTCTAAAACCATTTCTGTTCCATTTTTCCTCAGAAGACAACAAACACCATTGGAAAATAATACAGGATGTGAAAGATTAGAAATCACTGTACTCAATTACTCCAAACTTTCCAGGTGACTACGGTAGCTTTGCTCATTGCAGGGAAAAACTTGGAAGGTATTACCTGAAGAGCTGGTTACAAAGCAGATTACTCTGAGAATTCGCTAATGGATAACTGGGTTTCCTTTTTGCCAAGATACCATCAATATGCAACACAGAAACCGGGTGTACTTTGGGAATGCTGCAAGTGGAACAACACACTTTGACTCTTAATGAAAAATTCCGTTTCTGCCTGGCCCAGAGTCACCACATGCAAGAGAAATGTGAAGACTGATAAGCAGAAAAAAAGACCTCAGACACCAATTCTTGCTCCCCCAGTCTTTGGTTCTAGTTTCCCCTTTACTACAGTGTTTACATAAACATAATTCATGACTATAAGCAATAATAAAGGCAGTCATGCCTGTTTCTAGACGTGTATTAAAATATCTTTAATGCAAAACTATTCCAGCAGGTAAGAGAAGCAAGAAGTGCAGCAAAATATACATTTACATTTTAAAACAATACAATTTGTTCTTATTGTCATCAGAGCTTGGGAATGCATTATTAGCTGTGCCTTTAAAACTCAGTAAATAATCTTTTCTGTCAAATTACAGAAACAAAGTTTATTAATTTTTAAAGGAGGTAAATCTACTCTGACATATCCAGCAAAGAGAAAATAGTACCATAAATACAGCCCAGATGTCGACTTCTAGAAGGGGAGCGCGGAGCTTTCACAGAGTCTGCTATCAGCAGGTTTTTCTGGCGCACACACCAGTAAAGCTTCATACAGCACAGGAAGGTCAAACGCTTGCAATACATTCCTTTTGTTAAAAAGCCCTTAAATCTAATAGTGGGGTTTTTTTTAGAGAAAGTCTTTATGCAAGTTCTCATTCAAAAGCAACACTAATGGATGTTATCATCCTCGTGCTCCTCTCCCTGGAGCTTACAAGTATGCCAGCTATTTCCTGCAGGATCCAGTGTTAGATAGCTCTGCTGCCACGTACTCTAAAAGAATTAGAAGATTTAGGATAAAGTCCTTCTCAGTTACAGAAATAATGACATCTGCGTACTACGGTTCTTTCCCAGGAGTACAAAACACATGAATTATAAAAATAAATTTCAATCTTCTACCTCTATCAACCTGCCCAAAAAAGGTAAACTTCTAGAAACACTAGGTACAATATTTATGGAAAGGCTATCATGAAGCTAAAGATTAACTTTTTCAAAACCTTGTTTTAATACAGCTCAATTAATATGTTACCATAAATTAAACAACTAAAACCCTTGGCTGAGATCCTAACCTTACTTCAGTCAATGGGCAGCTTCGCTTAATGACTTCAGTAGGGTCATAATTTCACCTCCTTTATTTCAGTCTCAACTCCACTACTAACAGAAACAAAACCTTATGCGACGGAATTGAAACGCTATCACAGCTCCAGCCGTGGGCTGTGCCAAACGGGGCACCCAAGCCAACCGTCTCTAACAGCCGCACGTTGGAGGTATAAGGCTATCCCACCAGTTTACTCGGGGATCTCTCCCTTACAAACTGTGTCGCAGAGACAGGTCAAAGAAGATCTGACTGTCACTGGTAAATGTACACAGTACCTGGAGGTGAAGCACTTCTCCCTGGAGCAGCAAAGCTGCTGCTTTGAAGCAGCTTCAAGCGCATTTAAAATAGGAAAAGCTCAGCCAGCATCAGCACACTGAAGTTTTGACATGGCTTTAAATTCACTGCATGTAAAGCTACAGCATCATTTTCAATAAAGGAAAATACTCTTCAGGCAAATGTATCTCAGCAACAATTTGGTTAGCAAAGATTAGTGACTGACTTCTCAACCAGCTGCAATTCTTTTTTTTTTTTTTTCCCCCAAAGCTACTTTAGCCCAAATCTTGCACAGAAGTAAAAGGCATTTCCTCTGCTGAGAAGATTGCCAACTAGAAAACAGACAAAACGAACATAGCGGGAGATGACCCGCAGGTCCCAGAGCAAACAGGCAACGAGCAGGGATGGGACCGGCCCTCTGCCTCCCAGGGCAGCAGCGTGCTGTCCCCGCAGGGCCCACCTGGGAAAGACCTGTTCTAAGGGGAAACACGGCTCTGAAGGAAAACCGTCGTGAAACAGTCGCTTTTCCTATTGCCAAACAGGTTTGAAGCACCTACACACCTTACTGTCACAGTTACAGCACTCAGCATGGCAGGAGGCAGCACCACCACCTCCTCCTGAAGCGGCAAATGAGTTTCTGGCTTTTGGGGAAGTCAAATTAAAGCTGCTGCTCACTGAAGTCCCACTGCAAGGGCTGGCACCCTTCTCCCACCACGCAGCCGGCTGTTCATTTCACCAGCAGAGGGGGGCTACGCAGGACACAGACACACACGTACAAAGCAAGCTGCGGAACTCAAAGACACTTTTTCCATCTTGCTGCCTGTGCACAAAGGCTCTACTGCAAGCGGACAATATTTGTGAAGATAAACATCTGGAATGTATTAGGATGGTCAGATGCAGTTAGTGTCATCTCTCCCATTACAGACCATCTCTGTGATTTAAATTACTGAAAAACTAACCAAACAGGCCAGTATTTTCCACGCTGGGAGCCTGGATCACTCAAACCTTTGCTCTGCCCTAGGAGTTTCAATCTGTTTCTAAGGTCCTTTCCAGCCCTAACCGTTCTATGATTCTATGATTCCTGATCAGCAGCAAGCTCTGGGATGAGGAGTTCACCTAGAAGCAGAAAGTCCTTCTGCGAAGGAGAAGAGGCAGCTCCACCCTGGCCCCTGGGCAAGTTCTCCTCAGTGCCCCATCTCCCAAGACACAGGAATCCCGACCGGCCACTCACAGGTCCTGTGGCCAGCGATTTCATACAAGGCAGCCACTTATAAAAGGCACCAAAACATGAAAGTATGCACTTAAATTGTTTGTGGGAGAAAGTAACTGCGTAAGTAAGAGCCCCAACAATGGTCTTTTGTCCTTGTCACAACAGCAGTTGCAAAGAACAGAAGAGACACTTATTCTCAGACACAACTGAGCAGATCTTCTGCCAGCTGCAAATTACAGATATTTATAGTCAAAAGCTGTAATTAAAAGGATGTCTTAATCACCTGGCTAATTTTCTGAAGCAAAGAGGTATAACTGATAGTTTGGACTACCGCAGGAGAGTCACTAATTGGCTTTACTATTTACAAGGCTGCTTTATGGCTCCTTCATTTCTCTCTAGATGCTTCACATCATCTCAACACCAGTTGTCTAGGGAATGTTACAAGCTGGACTCCAGCCAGAGGTTGTATACAAAAATGCTTGGTATTTGCCGCTGTTGTCCTTTAATAAGCAGCCTCTATTCCCTCCACACCCCACCACTCCTACTGAAGCCAATGCAGATTAGATATCCTTGTGCGGCTGCAAGCATCTGCTAAATGACTGTTTATCGAGCCCAGGCTCAGTTTTGAGAATACCATAAGCTTGTGGTAAGATTCTCCAATTTAGAACATACTAGCTTAAAAAAAAGTGCGGCGCAGCACATTTTCATTTTTGACTTTCCAAAAGTCACCTTGCAGATAAGACACAAAGCCAGGAAAGGTTTGAATAGTTCCCAGATTCCTAGTGTACCGCAACAGAAATGTCTTCATCTTGGTCATCTGGCACGGACAGACAGCAATAATCAAAGAGAAACAGCAAAACTTAACAAAACAGCAGCAGCTACAGCTTCTCAAAGAAAAAAAGAAGCCTGCAAAGCAGTTCATTACAGCTTCCTATCTTACAGAAATGAAAAAGTGTGCAGTGCATGTGGCAAAGTTAGCACCACTCTTCTGTCATTGATTTCCTATGGATGCTGGGTTAACACAGGCTGATAAAGTACCAGCAGGAACATGAAGTTGCTGGAACTACACATATTTTCATTTTTTTCCAGCACACTAAGAACTTGCAGTCAGAAGATCCTAAAGAAGTTGTTATTTGCACACCAACTAAGGGGGAGTGATTAGATGGAAGTTAGTTAAGTCTAGCTTCCCAGAAAACTGCTGGTTTGGCGGTTCTTTGCTTTTGATTGAAAGCTTGACGAACAGAGCAATAAAGAGCTCCAGCACCCTCGCTAACAATTTGTCAGTGGTTAACATCCCAAGATTAAACCATCCAACTTCAAAGCTGAGAAGAAATTATCACCATTGTTGTTCATTCAGCTCCTCCCATCTCACCATTACCCAGGTGATAACCTGGCTTTCACCAACACCTGATAATTGTTCAATGAGTTCAGGAACCCCAGGTGTACCCACCTGTGCGTATATTTGGGTTTTTCAGTCGGTGAAAGGCCAAAGGGCACATAAGAAATCACATCACTACTACCTGAGGAAACCAGGGTTACACCATGGAGCAGAGAGTCCCTTTGGACAGGGGAAAAATTACTTTTGGTTCACTCTGAGAAAAGCCTCTCTCTAAGTAATTTCATCAAAAAGTTTCTCCTACAAACCCTGTCCCTGGGGCTCACGTACTAACCAACGGAGAAGGCCAGACATGGTTGGGGGAGCACAATGAAACAAATAACAAAGACCAGAGGAAAGGAAGTCAGTGCATCAGCATCCATAAGATTATATGCCACCAACTCAGAATAACGCTCTAGACTAGTCTCCTCAGCAATGCAATTGGCTCTATTCAGTTCCTTAACAGATGGAGAGTGGAAAAAGGGAAGAGAAGAGACGGTAACAAAAAGGGAGGAAGGTAGCACACCACTTGATGTCCTGAGAAAACTCTCATTTCTACAGCAAGAGCAGGAAGTCATCTATTTCATCAAGTCTGGCCTGGAGAACTGAACGACCATCAGCTGGCAATCTGAGTAATACTGTCCTGAAAAACCAGCTTCCCTGTCAGGTGAAGGACAAGATGTTCTGCTGAGACAAGCATCCAGAGAATGCAGCAGCAGGGTTTTGGTGTTTTTTGTTTTGTTTTGGTTTTTTTGGGGTTTTGTTTTGGTTTTTTCCCCTCCCACTTTTAAGTTTGACTTTGAGAAAATATTACTAACTTTAAGGTCACCAGTTTATGCAAAATTCCTCATCTTTAGGGAATGTCAGACCCCAAACTCCTCATGGAGCCTCAGCAGGTGATGAAGTTGAGACACAAAAATTCCAAGTAATCCCACTACCTTTGAAATAATGAGACATGGCGAGAGGCACGCTTGGAGAACCATCTGTCAGGCTAGCCTGCTCCCCACGGTGCATTTAGATGAATGCCTGTATCTGCAGCGTTTCAATGGAACACAGGTTATTCTTCAGCACAATTCTTTTTGACGGGAAGGAAAAAAAAATTAAGAGCATTCTCAGCAAACTGTATTCCTCAAGAAGTTCCACCTGCATGCACCTTCTCTCAACAGGTACTGCCTGCACACTGTCCTGGCATGCAAACGATGACTTCTCTACAAAACGCTGAACCAACCCGGATCATTGGGCACTGCTCATCCTGAGGCAAAATGAGAACAAATCTCCAAGTGTCTACATAATATCTGAGATAAGACATTCTTTAATGTAGTTTCAAACTATGTTAGAAAATCCACTAAATAACACCCTTGCAGTTTCATGACATGTCTGGACACAGCTAGCTCTTTACTGGAATGAGGACTGCATGAAGGCAACTGCAGTCCTTGCAGGGGAAACAGATTGGTATTTCCTGAAGATCTGGACAGGTAAAGACTAGGAAATAGCTTCAACCCCTGATTTAAGTTGCATACTTTCATACTTCGGGTAAGAAATACCATGTGTACCAGATATAAATCAGGATTCAGTTGTCTATTGAGTCCAGAAGGATCAAAAGCTTAAGGTCATCCTGCAGGTGAAGTAATAACAAAATTGGAGACAAGAGGGTTTGAAGGTTTTCCAAGGTAAATATGAATGGATCAGACATCCCCCAAGTTACAACCAAACAAAGGAAGGCATCTGGAAAAAGCAGAGAGATAGTCTTTGAAGAGGAAGAACTGAAACCAAACCCAAAGGCTTGAAATAAAACCAACCTTACACCTAAGAATGCCCTTGAGAGCTGCACTCCTGGCTGTCATTAAGAAAAAGTGTCTGGATCCAGAGACCTGGTAAGGTGTCGAATACAATTACTTGAGAGCTGACCTGGCCCCCTACTCTAAAGGCAATGGAAGGTAAAAACCCAGGAAACTTGATCAACTAGAGGGAAGAAGAGAGAGATGAAGATGCTAACCAACAGACCTTCACTGAGCAACAGGAGAGGCTTATCTCCAGGATGGACATAAAGACAATGATGGTCAAGGCAGTGAGGGACAGGGGAGTGACAAACACACCACAACCGTCCACTCATCTAAGCACACAAGTCAAGGGATGTCTTCTTTCTCACTAGCTAGCTTGAACCACTCTTACTGGAGAAAAAGTATTCTGAGGACTTTCAGCTCTACTAAAGACTAGGGTCAAACCGGTGGTCTAGGTCCTGAGATGACAAGTCTGGGATGAGAAGATGTCTCAAGCCTTTTATGAACTGCCAAAGGAGTTCCTGGAATCACCTCCAGTGCGGTTAAGACACACTCCTTCCACCTTATTTACTCCTGCCTTAGCCTAAGACCTGTAAAACCAGTGGCATGGAAGGGAAGCACACGCAGTTTACCTTTTCACCATAGAGTCAGCAACGCAAAATAGAGTCCTGGACACTAGCCCACCCTTGATCAAAACACACGAGACCTTCTGGCCTGCTACACAAGGGAGTTTGCCATGGCCTTGTCCCACTCAGGAGGGGATTTAACCTCCCAGGCAGCCAGATGTCAGGTACTGAGTTTACAATGCAAACCTGACACAAGAACACAGCTCTCCCACGAAGCCCTGGGGCAAACCACATTTGGGACAGTACCCCAGCCGGCAGCTCTCCTTACAGGCTGTTTGTTCAAAAGATACATGCAGGAGAATATGAATGGTTCTGATGGCACTTCTCTCTGAACTTGACACAGCTGAAAAGCAGCCTAAAACAAACCTGTTTTAAGAGAAAAGTGTTTATTAACCTGAACAGCAGTCTGGTAACCCCTGCTATCCCTTTTTATAGTCAGCATTTAAATGGTGCTGATGGTTACAGAACATGAGCAAGATCTCCTGAGCTATGGTGGAACTTTGGTGTTCAACTTCAATATAACAGAAACACCTTGGATCCCAGCACCTATCACATCATGTGTCTTCATATTCTCAAAAGGTAAGACCTAGACTGGATGTTCTCTGGTCCCATACACGCAGTTTGGGGATACAATGTCTTACCCTTCATAATTCTGAGGCCACAGATCTGTCTACATTAATCTGGGAAATTCGTATTTCCTTGTAAACCATGTTCAGTGACATTTACCTTTTTAACCTCGTTTTTCTTTACGTTGCAGTGTAAGTACTTCAGTAAGAAACACAAGTTAAAGCAGCAAGACAGCCAGCAGACCTTGGAGTCTGTTGTTCAGAAACTCAGCTTTGAGACTGTCACACTTCTGTTAAGCCTTCAACACTGGTACAACCAAGACAGTGAATTAAAGGCAGCAAAACCTGTGCAGTGCCATGGCACTAAGAGTTTCAATACTTAGTTTTGTGATACGATTCCAGGACAGTGTTGAAATCCTTCAGAGAGGTATTGTTCACTGCCTCTTAGCACCAGCTTCTGATATTTTCCACGGTGCAGTGGATTTGTCATCAAGCATTTTACATATCCAACAAAAGACATGAACTCAGGGGCATCTCTGAGGCTTTTAAAATTAGGACTATGTCCAAAGCAGTCCCCAGCAGCTCCAGACTCCAGTACTGGACGTGGTCGCATTCTCCTGAGGTCTAACTGTAAGGAAGTGTGTCCATTCCCCACCCCTCACCATCTGGAAGCAAGATTCTCTCTGCAGATGGATGTACAGCAAGCAGCTTATCAACTGCCTAGCCAAGCTGTAGAATCTGTCACAAGATCCACATATTTCGTGTTGAAGTGTGCTGTACTGGACATAAACCAGGGTTCAGTTGCTTATCCAGTGCACAAAGATCGAAAGCTTATGGTAACCTTACAGGTGAGGTAATAATAAAATCAAAGGCAAGAGAGCCTAAAGGCTTTCCAGTTTGCAAAGAACAGATCAGGCATTCACCAGATCGTGAAGCACTGCCATTCCCATCTTTGTGGTCTTGGCTGACCATGTAAAGGAGTGCAAAGTTCATGCATATGCACAAAACGTGAAGCTACTTCAAAAAAATTCACCTGAGGCAAGCACATACTGTCGAAGCATCCACAAACACGCAAGAACAAAGCATTTCTTCTCAGGCTGGGATTCCATCCCTGCTTTGAGGGCTGTTTTGTACATTGCACATGAAGTAGTCATCACATGAATACTGAAGTCCTACCAAAAGCAGGGACCACAGAGCTAGACAAGCCTGTGTTAACTGGATCAGCTTCTATCTTCAGTGCAGAGCTGTACTTGCTTGTGTGTCCTTGGGCCCCATGAATCTTGTATTCAGTATCCATAATTCAAAAAAGTGTGGCTTGAAAGGATCCACCTTCAGTCTCAGAATCTGATCGTTACGGCACTTTTGTAGGAAGCAGAAGATGATTTGAATCTCTTCATGTCAAGAAGGAAACTGAACCCAGGTCTCTTCTTTCCAGCAATTAATCTAACCATTGAGCTATTTCAGGAAGCAGGCATCCTCACAAACTATGGCCTCAATGCAGCTGGTATGCACTGGCACACAGCATGGTCAACGGATCGCATAACCAGGCAGAGGCACGCAGGCTACCGCATTTTCCCTCTCCCCCTCAGATAACTGAATATGTGAAATTATACCCAAGGCTGCTACCTGCCAGCAGTGGCAGAAGGGAGCCAAGGTGTGGTTTCACACCACGGACAAGTCAACGTTAAGCCCCAGGCTGCTACCGAAAGGGTCGGTTCCCCTCCGGCACATCCATACCTCCTGCTTCAGGCTAGTACCACTCTGAGCCCCGAGCGCAGACCCGGAGAACTGAACTGATGAAAAGCATCATTTTGTGGCAAGGTTGGTTTTCTGCCAGCTTCGCTCCCCAAACTGGCTTATCATGGTGGCTGCCAACCCCAGTGCCCGCACAAGGGGCTGCAGAAACACCCAGCCTGGGTGGGAGAGGGAACCGTATCACCCCTTTCAACAGCAGCCCAGCGACAGACCAGCTCAGCAGTCTCACGAGCCTGAAAACGCATCTGTACTCTTCTGACTAGCCCGTCATTGCATTTCCAGATCCCAGAGACATCGGAGCTGAAGCTAGAAGTTTGCTCCTGGGTGGGGCAAATTCGGGTGCACACAGAGAAAGCAAAAGGAAACCTTAGTGTCAACTTCTTTGGAGTTCTCCTGTTTGAAGCAGATCCAAAGGTAAGCTGACGCTCAGCACGGTTTCTAGACCAACTTTTGATTCACGTCCCCCCCCAGGCGCTACACGGTGAGTAGTCACAGCACAGTATTTCAGACAGATGTACACTTTTTAAAGCTTTTTTCTGATTCAGATCCCTTGACCGACATTTTTAAAATACATTTCTTAAATGGCACGTGCCTATAAAACTTTCAACAAGGTGAATTAAGGTATTAAAAGAACATAGCTCCACATTCAGCATCACTTCATCTTTGACCATTAGCCACTGCCTGTCGAGATTAAAGACCAAGTTTTGACTCGTACAGCTGTACCAAAGACCCCTCTCACAACACAGATTTCCAAAAATGCCCGAATGAGAAGTGTCCACTTACGTGCAGAGAATTGATTGGTCCTCACGGTCTGCAAAAAAAGAACAAACAGGGTTATGGTTTTTTTGTTTATGCTGTCCTATAATTTGCAAGACAGTTCCTTTTAAATGAACGTTTTAAATATTCAGCTTTTGAGATTAACAATACTAAGGACTCTCGAGCAATTTTAATAATATCTCTTAAACGTTCCAGTTCACACACACTCCTCAAACAACAGCTCAGACATTCCTAAATGTTCTGCCATTTCATATAATGAAGCCAAAATTTTGGTTAAGTTTAATGATAATCCACAGTAATCTTTTCAACCATATTTACAGACAAAGCTGGCCTAAAATCTTTTATTCTGTGTGCACCCTTTCCCAGATTTATCAAATTAGTTAAAATCTTAAGTATTAAGCAAGAAAAAAAAACAGTTTCAAGTACACAATACTAATGACCAGACACTTGGAAATAGCATTAAATCTCCAGAAAACGCTTTACTCTACTGCCTCTTTTTTTTTAATGAACATGCAAGCCTATAGTGCTTCCATAATTTAGCTTATTCAAAGACTTGTCAGAAGGGGAAGTACTGAACAGAGCCAAGCTCCACAATATTGTGTGGCTCAGCACTTTGGTGACACCCACAGCCATGCTCATGACCTTTGAAAAGAATGCCTGAAGGTTAGTTATACCCTGCAAGAGGTATTTCATAATTACAGGATCTTTACAGAATACATTTCAACATCATGTACTCCATATTAAAAATTATACTATCAAAACATTCAAATATACCTGCAGAAAAATAAAATGTTCCAGTTAAAGGTGTTCTACACCTAATTTGAGCCAGGGTTTTCAATGAGTTCAACATCTTTTCCATAAATCTGCATCCCAAAGATCTTGCTTTTACTCTTCAGCTGCTTGTCACTAGCTCCAAAAGAACAGAATTGTCTCCTGCCAGCTCAGAACTTCAAACAGGTTTTCTGTGACGATTGGTAATTTGTAAAGGAGCCTGACATACCTTAGAGCAAAAGGCTATGTTCCTAGACACAACGCATCTAAAAAGGCAAAGCAGCTAAAAAAGACTTAGTCTCAGCAAAATATCGTTCTTTTAATGGGTTTATGAATAGAAAGTTTGAAGGACATGAAATAAATCTTTCAAAGCAGGCAGATGCTACGCATATTGCCACAGTTGGAGAAACCTGAGGCTCGGGGACTGCATCGCCAGCATGCTTTAGACTGCATTTTAACATCAAATACAACAGAAAATATGAGGTGCTTTCTGACTGAAAAAAATGTTAAGAACATGCAAACAGGGGTACTTTGACCCCCTTGGACTAGCTTGTTCAAAAATGTCAACAAATTCCAGGGAGACCTTCCAGCACCTCCCAGTGCTGAAAGGGGGCTACAGGAGAGATGGGGGGGCTCTGGATCAGGGGGTGCAGGGACAGGACGAGGGGGAACGGTTTGAAGCTGAAAGAGGGGAGATGGAGATGAGATGTGAGGAAGAAATGTTTTCCTGTGTGGGGGGTGAGGCAGTGGCCCAGGGTGCCCAGAGAAGCTGTGGATGCCCCATCCCTGGAGGGGTTCAAGGCCAGGCTGGATGAGGCTTTGGGCAACCTGGGCTAGTGGGAGGTGTCCCTGCCCATGGCAGGGGGTGGCACTGGATGGTCCTGAAGGTCCCTTCCAGCCCAAGCCGTTCTGTGATTCCATGATTCTGTGACCCTCTTACCCATCGCCCAGACAAACTGCATCAGGCTGCACCTCGCCAGGAGCACAAATCAAACGCTGCACCCCTGGGACGACCCAGGCCTTGCAAATAGCTGTTAGCTCCAAAAATCCTATGTACAGGGTAACAAACAGAGCAGAACGATTGCAGTAGGAGAGTGGAAGAATATTAGTTTAGCTTATTAAAAGTGGGAAAGAAGATGGAAGAAAGCTGGTGATACTCCTGACAGGACTGCAGCGATGGTACTGGCTCGTTTCCTCCCTCTGCATGACGTACAGCAACTCCTGTACAGACACACCAAAAAAAGGCAGGGGAAACCTGTGACTGCAAGAAATAAAAGCTGAGAGTAGGCAAAAGCAGTGGGAGTATGACAAGAGAAATTTTAAGAGAACACTCTAAAAAAGTTTATGTTCTTCTGGTTTTGATATGCAGCAGCTGGTCTTGCCAGCTCTCAGAAAGAAGTTCTTGGTACCAGCAGGAGACAAACCCCAGAACTCCAGGAGTCAGATGTGCTGTATGCCCAGTTGTCAGCCCAAACTAGAAAAAAGTGCAACTTTCTGACCCTGACCTGTCTCCAGGGGTAGCTCACAGTGACTCAGGCACTTCACAGGCAACTCCGTACAGCAGTTAAAAAAAAAAATCAAGATGACAAAGCACAGTAGAAATAATTTGTTATTTTAGAAGAAATTGCTGAAGGAATGCCAAGTTGGTATCATGAGTAGAGTGGAAAGTTAATATTTCCGAGCTTTAATCTTTGAGACATTTTCTAAAGTGACGACTTGATTTTCCCTTCTCTCAGTTCCCAAGAATAGCTTCTCTCTCTAATTTTGTCACTGCAGCTAGGCCACTTTGTCAAAAAATGCAGTCTGCTCTAAACTACAGCTCTTCAGTTTATCACATCTTAAGAACACAGGTAACATTTGCCTTAAAATCGTTAAGTAGTCTATTTGCAGGCAATGTACATTTGTCAATGCTTTGTATCATGACATGTCATAGCTGTCGATTTACCATGCCAAACTAGTGTTCCACAACATGCAAGACACCCTGTATAAATGAATTTCCATACCCAGTTAGTCCAAGAGGAGGTCTGTAAGCGCAGACAGTTGGATGTATTTTGTCACTGTCAGAAGCTCCAGCAAGTGCAGCAGAGCTTTTTTATTTTCTGTGTCCAGGAGCCTCAATTCACACAGACCTTATCAAGTAAGTTACCTGGTACTCAGCTACGTTACTTCAAATCCATTTTTCTGTGTCCATCTGTGATGTGTTTCAGCTGAACCCAGGACACCATCTGGACTCTGAACCTCACAAACTATGACAGTGGAACTAAGACAACAGCAGGCTTCAAGTTTTGCCTTCTGATCGCTTACTTACACTAGCGGCCACTTCCAGCATCTAGCACCCAACTCACAACAGCAAAAAAATTACAGCCTGAAGGCTCTGAATGCTGCTTTATGCACTGCCAACCACCAGATGCCTTTTGTCCCAAGAAAAAGAGCTGATCTCCCTGGACTCATTCCGAAAAAGATTCTGACAAAATGACTAACATGGAAAAGTTATTTATGGTTTGTTTGGTTTGATATTCTCCTCTCCCAAATAACACAATTTATCTGTAGTCTTCATTTCAAAGCAGCTGGTCCCCTTCCTAAAGGGTCCTTAGAGCACTAACTACATATCCATCAGCCTGTCTTTTGAAAGAACTGAGCCCTTAGCTGGCACTTTTGCCAGATTTGCTGTCTGGGGCAGGGAAGAAGCACTAAACTTCTCATCTTTGGACATATATCTCAATAAAACTTCCAAAAAACTGTGTGATTTGCTATGACCCAGCTTCAACCTGAAGGGCAGCAGGCAGCGCACAAGGCAGATTTTTTTTTTTAAATGACAGAGAACATGCCTAAGTCTTAAAAATAATCTGCCACCCATTGCAAAAGTTTTAACAGCGATTTTTTATTAAAGCCACAGTTTTGAGGTGGTTGTTCATGGAAACCCAAAAATATTTGGAAAACACTTAAGAATCACAAGACTTATGCAGAAACTTAGGAACAGACCAAAAACATCTCTCTAGCAAAAGTTCTCATGAGATAATATCACTAACATCAGCTAAACAGATTTGTAGGAATATATAAAGACTAGATCAATTGAACAAATCCCTCGGGATTTCTAAGCAAATTGCAGAAGCAAAAAGCAGAACAAGTTCCCAGCCAATCCTCATCTCCAACCTTTAAAGCAACTGAAATAGGAAATACAAATAAGTTACTCTCTGGAATAGCATTGGCAAATTTGGTATTAGTGCCTCTGTTACTTCATACAGAACACGAGGAAGTGTATCAGTCTGGAACGGTTGATTCTCCAGATGAAGTCACAACATCTTGAGCACAAAGGCTGAAGATTTAGGGGTAAAAACACACCTAGAAGACATCTTAGATGACACAGCTTTTGCTATCATCATAAATATCTCCCAAGTTACTGCTGTGTAATGCAATACAGTTGCATGATAAGAATGAGCCAAGCTAACAACTTCCAGTCTCTCGGGGAAAGGTATATCACATTCCTGCCGTACCAACAGCAGCTTCTGCTCTCCAAGCAGGCTCTGGTGCTTGTCTGATCATACGTTAAAGCAACTCAGACCACTGACCAAAGATACTCAGTAAGTCAATTTAACTCAATCAGATGAATATAAGCATGAGGACAAGTATGTGGCAGGAGAGGATGAAATAAGAGGACCAAGCTCTTAATTCAAGATATGTTCTAAGACCAATCCTTCGGTTTTAAACCAACACAAGAGTCCCACTGAAATCTATCACTCCAGAGATATACAGCTTGGATTTAAATTTATCCCAAGGTCTTCAAACTACACTGAAGACTGCAACATTCAAGTTGCACAGAGAAGGGTTACTACAATACTCCTAATCTGAAAAACAAAGTTCCAAAATTATGCAGTCTAGGAATAAAAACAAAATCTGATTTTCTGCTTATGAAATAAACTTCCTGTAGACTAGTAAGGCTTTTTGAACAGAAGAATTTGGAAGCACAAAGGCAATACAACCTGACACTAGCCTTAGGCTGAAGCTCCCCCGGCTGCTGTAATTCAGCTTGAGCTGCCACGGACGTCTCTGCCTCCTGCCCAGTTTCACCATCCCCTTCCCCTTTGAGCCAGCAGCCAACAGTGCAGGTGCACACCATGCCAGTTCAAGGAGCTGATGCAAGTAACAAAATGTGGTTTTCAACCAGACCAGCTCCCTGAGCCAGTTTACAATGCAGCCACGCGAAAACTGGAATTAGCACAGAGAGTGAGAGAACCACCTCTTGCAGCATCTACCCACGCTCTGGTCACCCCGAAGCTATTGCAAAAGCAAACTCCCTGGCTCCGGCGAGCTGCACACAGTCCCCAACCAGAGAGCTGCTGCCAGCAGCAGGTGCCACCTCCTCCCTCCCCAGTGTCCATTCACACCCCCTCCCTTCAGCCAGCACTGGCTGTCACCCCCACCTACAGTGAATTGATCAGGGAACCATACTATCGGGAAACTAATCCTAACAAAACACATAAAAGGTGGGGGGAAAAGAGCAGCCAGCAGAAGGGAGATAGAGCAATGAATAACCAGAGTGGGTCTTACTCTTTTGGCCACAGCAAGTCATTAGATGGGCTTATGCTGTATCGAGCTATATAGTTAGCATCTGGAAGCATCAGACATTGAAGGTGTTCTTTCACTCTTGCTGTCCTCCTTCTTTCGCTTCCACCCAAAGGAAGACTGACTCTCACACCTCAAGGCACGAGCCAGCTGCTGTGTTGAACACCTGCTGCCGCAGAGCTGAAAGACATCTTACTGATGCAAGAAGCAGCAGCCACATTCGGGAAACCCAGACACACAACACTGAACGGTGCAAACGCTTTGAAGAGAGGCCAAGGAGAATTACCAGAATACAAGAAGGACAAGAAGAATTACAGCTCTGAAAGCCGTTTTTCCCTTCACTCTCTTAAACCTACTTTGCTCTCATCTCTGCAGAGCCTGGCTGTCAGCTGGGTCCAAAAGAGTTGCCATGTTTTCTTTTTTGAAAATCCACTAAGAATAGATCCTGATGGTTACCTTACTATGTATCTATAATAAAATGCATGAAGCTTTGACTGTCAGAATATTAAACGTTTTACTCCACATCTGTTCTCTCAAACTAAGGAAGGATTTTTTCCCCCCTAACTAACAGACTAGACCTAACAAAACCCCATTAACTCTGGAGAAGGTTCCAGATGTACACTAAACACATTTGTTGGGTAATTGGTTCAGGCAGGATGTTCTGAAAAGTCATAGCTCAAAGCTATAGAGTCTGTCTACAAAAGAATTACTGTATTTTCACAAAGCAGCTTTTCTTAAAAGCATGACTTAGTTCTGCTTTGGTCACACTACAGTCATTCATAAATTGATACAAGATAATCAAACAGAAAAGGAAGAATCTGTCTTCAAGTTTCCTACCGAAACTCAATGTCAGTCGCATTGCAAGCACAGCAATTTTATCCCAGAACAGAGTTTCCAAGTAAATAGATGACCATCCTCTGCAACTCTCTTTACTCCCATTGCCCCTTACTATACTGCCATTTGAAATATCGTAAATGCCCAGATCTGCCTTTATCCCTCACGCTTTGACTCAGAATGAATGGAAGAAGCCTTCTGGAGCTACCCCACACAGCAAACTGCCCAACTAGAAAACCATGTTTTGAGCTTAACACAAATACACAAATCTATGAAAACAATTCCAGAGATGTATTGCCTGCTTTCAGATTTAACATATCTCTGATAACTTTGACAGCAACTACAATTCTTGTCAAAAACAGCAACTTTCATGCGAACATTGACTGTCTTGCAAATCCCACCACCCCTCCTATCAGCACCTTCCCTTTTGCATCCAGCCTTTATTTAGGTAAGAACATGAAATAAGTGTGCCAAGATAAAAAGGCTAATTCCAGAAAAGCAGTGAAAACGGATACACATATTAACCTGCTTTCCTGACTCAGATTGGAAAAAGAAAAAGCTATGGGCTAATACACATCCAGCCACCAACCAGCAGGAAATTATGGAGAGGGAAATGGTTCTTATTTGCAGATACATCAACAGTTGTCCTTCCTAAAATCCAAGAACAAGACTCTTGTGGATCATTCATTTTGACATAGCCTTTCCTGTCGTTTCTCCAGAGCGTGAAGTACCTGTTCAGCAGTGATAAAATGCCAGCCTCGTTTCTGTAGCCAGCATACACAAGCAAGTTGATGCTTTTGTTGGGGTGGAGAAGGGCAACTTTCTTTGATATTTCTCAAATGGGAGAAATTGTTCTCTTTCCCAAAAGAGGTAGTGGTGTAGGGGGAATGGAGGGTTCTTGTTTATTTTTAGACAATATTTAATCCTCAGGTGCCATAGCCCATAAACAAAGAAAAGCTTGGTTCCCTGGTCGATAGCCTTGTTTGTTGTGGATGTCAGGCTTGGAAGATCTGTGTATATTTGCCCTCTACCGTAGGTGAACAGGCTCAAATATCAATCTGTTCAAGGACATTTAAAAATTGAATTCCTGACAAGTTTTGTGAAAATGGGTCACTGCCTGGAGGAAGAAGACCTTTCCCATCAGCACAAATTTCACTGCTGCCAGAGCATTCCCAAGATTGGGTGAAAAATGCTACATAGCATTATAAAGCGTGCGGGTGGACTGACAATCTGCCGTCCTTTGATTCCAAGCCCTGAATAACTTTTTTTTTTCTTCTTTTATTTAAATCAAGACCTACTGGACCGATAAGCACAGAAAGAGATCTGGTTACGGAGATGGAGCATGCCTTTATATTTTGTTTGTCTTTAAAATGTTGCCTAGTTACTCCATAAACCATCACCAAACACTTAACACTATGAAGTGACTCGCAACAAACATCTCTAACAAGCATAACAGGAAGACTGACAGGCACAAGTTTGTTTGCTGAGTACCCACCTTACTGCAGACCAAATATACCCTGTCACACTCAACCAGAGATTTCTGCAATAGCACTGTTCATCCTACATTTCACCTCTGCCTTTAGTTGTGCAATAATCTTTGCTATGCACAGCTCTGTCATTTGCTCTTCAATGTACATTCTGCAACGTCACAAAAAGACAAGGACAGTTTACAGGATTACAGTCAGGATTTTGCCAACAGTAACCCACCAAACATTCAAGTGATCTTTTCAGAAAGCATGCAATTTGCTAACACTATAAAGCTGACATTTCAAGTTATAATAAATTTAACCAAGGCAGTACTGACTGTTTAAGGAAGCTGAACCTCCACATGCCCAAAGCATCTGATGGGATCCATCCCCCAGTGCTACAGGAGCTGGACAACATCACTGTCAGGTTACTCTTTGGGAGGATTCAGGTGACTAAAAGGAGGGAAACACCACAGGTATCTTTCTTCTTCAAGAAAGGTGAGTAGGATCATTGCAGTATCCTTCAAAAAGCTGGAAGGTACCTCTGGAGATCAGAAATGATCAAGTACACTGGCACTCTTCAGGGGAAAACCATTTCTCTTGATGTACCTTACAACTGCACTTCTTTTTCTTCTTGCCTTATCATCAGCTTATCCATCAGTTGGGTCCATTTTTACATCCAAGTCTAATTTCTTTGAACCTGTCAAGCAATGAACTTGCAGAAATTCTCATTCTTTATCCTAAAACATGGAACACTGTAATTTATACTAGAACTAAGATCAAATTCAGGTGCGCTCCACTCCTCATGGGTATCCAGTTTTAAGAGTTAGAATAATATCTGTTTTGCTTCATCAGTGCTCAGACACTTTTTCCACACAACACTGAAAGCCCCCAATGCTGGCTCAGACACCTGTCCATGAAGAATCACATCAGAACTCTTCCTCCAGCCCAGTGCCATCCACTTCAAAGACAAATTCATCAGTGTTGTTTTAAATCGATTACCAATTCCCAACTTTTCTGTTTACCTACTGTTTACCACAGAGCATGATACAAGACCCAGAGAGCCAACATCTGCTACATTTCCTCTGCCTAGAAACCAGCACATTGAGAAAGCCGTCAGGCTGAACTGCCACAAACCACTTTTGACAGACCAGTATTTCACTCTTGCCTCTTCTGTGTACTCCATCTAATTACTCCAAGTCTTTAGCAAAGGGCTGAGATAGCACCTCTTCACTGTAGGGTGAGAGCACTGATGAACTGAGAGCAGCCCTGAGGAGAAGGACTTGGGGGTGTTGGTGGATGAGAAGCTGAACGTGACCCGTCAATGTGCGCTGGCAGCCCAGAAACCAACTGTATCCTGGGGGCATCCCCAGCAGCGTGAGCAGCAGATCAAGGGGGGGATTGTCCCCCTCTGCTCCGCTCTGGTGAGACCCCCCCTGGGGTGCTGCCCCCAGCTCTGGGGTCCTCAGCACAGGACAGACACGGAGCTGCTGGAGCGGGGCCAGAGGAGCCACGGAGATGGTCCGAGGCTGGAGCAGCTCCCGTGCGAGGACAGGCTGAGAGAGTTGGGGGTGTGCAGCCTGGAGAAGAGAAGGCTCCGGGGAGACCTTCCA
>NW_010134702.1:51480-51691 GCF_000699245.1 Pterocles gutturalis
CAATGTTTTGCTGGGCGGGGGGTGAGGCAGTGGCCCAGGGTGCCCAGAAAAGCTGTGGATGCCCCATCCCTGGAGGGGTTCAAGGCCAGGCTGGATGAGGCTTTGGGCAACCTGGGCTAGTGGGAGGTGTCCCTGCCCATGGCAGGGGGTGGGACAGGATGGGCTCTAAGGTCCCTTCCAGACCAAACCCTTCTGTGATTCCATGATTCTG
>NW_010134703.1:0-242 GCF_000699245.1 Pterocles gutturalis
GGTAATTAATTAAAAATTAATTAATTAGGCATTAATTGTCAAATAATAAGGAAAAATCCTCGTTACTGGTTAAACTGGGAGCTCAGGGGATGGGGAGCCCCCCAGACACCTGCTGGTGCCCCCGGTTTATGGGGGGGGGGGGGGGGGGGGGGGGGGCTGGGAGCACTGGGATGTGACTGAGAGGGATATGGTGGCTAGTGGGAACTCTGGGATGGCACTGGGAGGGCTTTGCGGATTACTGG
>NW_010134704.1:0-14672 GCF_000699245.1 Pterocles gutturalis
TTGTAGATGGGTGTCACACTGTCAAGTTTAAAGTCTTCTGGAACCTCCCCTGTTAACCAGGACTGTTGATAAATGATGGAGAGTGGCTTTTTTTTTTCTCCTCCCTCAGTACTCTCGGGTGTATCCCACCTGGCCCCATAGACTTGTGTGTGTCCAGGTGGTGTAGCAGGTCATTAACTGCTTCCTCCTGGATTGTGGGAAGGCTATTCTGCTCTTCATCCCTGCCTGCCAGCTCAGTGTGTTGAATACCCTGAGGATAACTAGTCTGACTATTGAAGACTGAGGCAAAGAAGGCATTAAGCACCTCAGCCTTTTCTTCGTCCTTGGTGATATGTCATTTTCCTTCTCCTGCTCCTCAGATGTTGAGGAGGAGAAAAAAGGTGCAGAGTACCAGGAAAAAGTGGAGGTTCACCTGACCAGGCAGGTCAGAGAGGGAAACCTTCAGGAGGAACAGACAGCATGGAAGGGGCAGCTTGACACAGGGAAGGTCAGGATGTGAGTCATCACATGAACCTGCGCTTTTCCCTTTGGGCATGCTACTGGCCCAGGGCAGTGCACTTTGTCTCTTACCATTGCCCAAACTGGGTGGTCAGAAGGCAACACAAGTCGAAGCAGCCCTGCAGAGAGAAGTTTCTGAGGTTACTTCCTAAGACCTGTTTAATTAGAGGCTGTCTTATGCCCCAAAGAACAAGAGGTTACATCCCTTTCAGTAATAACAGCTTTTCTCCAAACTAGATATGTTCTCTATTACCACCTCTATGGAACCCTGTTAAACCTTCGGCTTTACTGATACTTTGCTGATGAGTTCCTCAGGCTTAATGGTATTTTGCAAATAAGTATTTCCTTCCTCACTGCAAACATGATGCTGTTCACCATCACAAATGGTTATGAGCCAGAGCCAGCAAAAGTGGCCGACTTAGCTTTGCTCCACTCCAGCTCCCCAGCTGGGTCATGCTGGTCTGTAGGGACAAGACCATTGACAGATGGTCAAAACAAACCATCCCAGCTTCTCTTTTGGCAGAATTTTTTCAGGCCGCTGGATCTCCCCATTGTTCATCTCTTAGCCATCTCTCTGTTTCTGGTCTATCTCTTTTTCACAGGTAGACTGACTAAAAGTAAGCATCTAAATTCAGCTTCTCTAAATTATATGAAGTCACAGTCATTTCTGAAACAAGACACATATTGAAGGATATAAAATCAAAGGATCCACAGAAAAATAAGAAAAACTCTTTTTCTTGTCATTTACAGTCTTGGTTTTTTCAACAGCTCTTTAATAGTTTCTAGAGGTGCATATATGCAGAAGAGAAGCTGCTCCCACGGAATATATGTTCAGTTCATGCCATCTTTGCATCCAGATCTGCATTTTGTAGCTCAAACTTTTTGCTAGCTGTCACTCACCAAAACAAATTTGTGCATCACAAAGGCACACACATTTTAATTAGCTTGATTTAATGTCTCAATACTCTAATTTTACTGGATATCTTGGCTGTGATTATAATAAATGCTGCACCTCTACATAGGACATTGCAACCTTTTAAAATGTGGTAATGGAGTCACCAGAACTGCCCACAGCTTTCAAAACAAGCTATCACAACACTGCATATGTCCAGAGCATCAGCTGGAGCAGTGTTTTGGAGCCGCAGGGTCCCACCTGTCCCCCAGGAAGGATGTTAGAGTAAAGCTTATTTGCTGTTGACAGTTTGGCACCTCTGGGTGAGAACAGGTCAAACCCATCCCAGACCAATGCCTGCAGGACGAATGCCCCCCATGCACACAGCTGAAATGCAGGGAAACCATCATCTATGGGAATGGAAGAAACCGCCCCAGGATCAGCTTCCACAGGTGGATAACGCAAATGGGGAGGAGACCCCCTTCTTGCTCCCAAATGCTCTTACACAGCAATGCTTCTGAATGATGAACACACGTGGGTAAGGCCCAGGAAAGATCTTAATTTTTAAAAGGTGCAACTATTTAATAATGGGGTTTTGCTGCTTAGAAAGGCCTGCAGAAGTTCCAAAGCAATGGGCCAAATACAACAGCCCTTGCTCCGTTCTTCAGGGCAGCCTGCCTACTCCAAAAGCAGGAGACATCAGGCAATTTCAGATGACAACACAAGCACCTAAGACTGGACTTAGACAAGGAGAGGGACACAATAGAAATCCAAGCCAGTGAGATACATCACTGTCCTTACTCAGCCAGCAAAAAAGAAAACAAATCATCTCCTTAAAGTTTTTGTTCACACTGGGCTTGACCCAGAGTTCAGCCTTCTCCAATTCCCTTGTTTAAACTACTACACTTTTGGACTTCCTCAGCCTTTGCTACCAGCAATACTGGTACAACACAGCTAGGGCCCTTGCAGTAAGTTTCAAATTTTTTTTTCCTATATGTAAAAGAATTGAGCAAAACTCAAAAACCTAGAGTTTCAGTTGGCAAAATAAGCAGAAATCCTCCTGCTTTCACAGAAACCGTGCAAGACTTTATTAACTTAGAGTCTATCCCAGACTCCTCCTCTCCCACAACCTGATTTATCAGTCACTTACAAAGGTGAAGCAAAGTAATTGCTTGAAATAAAGTTTGCAAACAAATAAGTGTTTGAAAGAAGGCTGAAATCTGAGCACGTGTTCAAGGGCGCTGCAGGTTTCCCACTCCACAACACAACACAACTTCCCCCTGACAAGCAGGAGCTGTAACAACATGCCAGGACTATGCAAACTGGTATCTTGTGACAGAAGTCACAAGAGCAAAATCATGCCTGTCTGAAAACAGCCTCTATGTCAAACGGCTGCAAATCTAGAGAAGCACCATGGAGCCCTGTACAGCTTTTGAGGTAGATGCTATTTCAACCATTTCATTCAATACTGGGTTTGGACCCTGAACAGAGTCTGTCCCTAATACCATGAGCCCCATCAAGACAGCAGCAAAAGTCGTAATGTACCACTTGCTCCCCTGAGCCACAGACACATGGGCTGGATCTTCTGAAGCCTTTAGTAAGCCAAGCTGAAGATGTTACATGAACCACAATGTGACGCAGTCTGAACCACTCTGCCTTCAGGTGTCCCACTCCTAAGCACGTCCCTTTCGGAGCCCTGTTTCAGAAAGCAGAGTATTGCCCCAAAGGTGACACATTTCTCCCTCCACGTGCATTAGATATCCCTGGTCTCCTGGATCTCAAGGCTTGAGCAGCATCCACACGCTATATAAAAGGCAGCTCTGGATGTTCTCAGCTTAGCAAAATGCAGCCCAAACCTGTTAGGGGTTTTCACCAGGAGCATTCATGCTCTGCAAACATTAGGCATAATCTTAAAGGCTTGGGATTTCTTAAATGCTGCAAGAAATGACTGGATTTAATTTTTTGAAAAATACATTTTTTCCAGATGAAAAAGTCTCGATAGGCACCTTTCAGAATAAAGTCAAAACTCTCTTCAGACTGAAAACTAACTGCAAGGTATTTAAGATAAACCTCTTAAAGCATGTGATAATAACCATGAAATATGTGGCATTCAGAACTGAAAGAAAGAAAAAAGACAACTTCAAAAGAGAGCCCAGGGACTGACGCGCAGTAGCAAGTGGGAATGACAAACCCCTGTCCACCTGAAGAGAAGAAGTCTGGGGCTGGTGACAGAAGTACCTGTCCTGCAGGTTAGTGACAGTGAGAGGAGCGGACAGGGCCAAACACCACACTAAGAAAGGAGAAAAGCGTTTCAAAATTATTACATTATCAAAAGAGGCCAACAGAGAGTGCTTTAGCTGGCAGGCGGCCTTACTGTATATGCATTCAAAAGGAAGGATTCTGAGAAGGAAGAAAAGGAAACCCTGTTCGGGTGTGGGGAACGCAAGGGAAGCCCTGCCCCAGGGATGCCCGCACGGTGCAGTAGGAAAGCCCTAGCCCTGAAAGAGTTCCTGCACAGCTTTTCCAAAGCTCAATGGTTACAAGCAGCACAGGGAGAAAAAAAACAACTATGAGGTGAATGCCTTACCGCTTTTTGAGTTGTCCCCAGGCTTTGCAGAATTATGACAGTGAAATACAGTGTAACGAGTTACACTGATCCTTCACATTTGCTAATGAATTTCAAAAGGAGAAAACCACAATTAATTCATTGTGGGAGGCTTTGCAAATGGATTCTCAAAAGCACACTTCAAGATACAGTTTACTAAAAATAAATATTAGCTTAACATCAGTGGAAACTGAAAAGGGGTTACAAACCTTGTTTTCTCACATGTAGCCTGACCCAGAGCATGTGCACAGAAGAGAGGGAACCATAAATTAATGCAAATGAAAAACAAGGGTTTCCGCACTGCCTTTAAAAATATGTTTGCTGTTCTTGAAGAAATAAGTAATCACGTATCTCCAGTCTATATCCAACTCTCCCAGTGCCTTTATGATTGCTGTCACCATGGTCAACTACTCATCTCGGCATTACAAGATGACCAGGAAACAAAGCTTTGCTCCTCCTCAAAGACAGACTATAGCTTTGCAGGTCTTGGGGCACCCAGTCGTAGAAATACAAAGAGTTAGTTCTGGAGCATTAAATCTGGAACACATGAAACTATGGAGCATCTGGGGTTAAACTTCAGTGAATTAGGGACATATCTACAAGGTGGATCTGAGCCAGCAGGTCAGATCTAGGACTCCCATCCAAGACTCCAAAACAAGTCAAAGCCAAAACATAACTTCTTTTCATCTGTGCTATTTTAGCAGTGACGAGATGTATCAAGAGAGTAGGTTCACACATAGTGTAAGATTTTCCATTTAAATTGCAAACTAGGAGACAAGAGGCAGGTGCAGACAGACCACATGCACATGAAAGGAGATAATACCAGTCAGGGCTGGGCTTGGAGTTGCGCTTTTTTTTTTTTTTTTAGACCAAAAAGCAAAGCTGCCTTTAAAGTAGCAGATCCGAAAGACAAGAAGGGCGATTTTACAGATGTCTGTGAGAGGGCCTCTCAGTACAAAAAGTGGGCAATAGGAGCCGGAGTTGATTGCAGGATGATCTACAATGGATCCATCTTTCAAATCTGATTGATGGGTGACAGGAGTAGTTAGTTTGTGAGAAGCCTTCAAAGCAAAGAATCAGATTTTTAATTTAATAGAAAAAAATAAAACTAGTGAAAAAGATGCAAAAAATGACAGTAAGGATAGAGGGCAGGAAAACAGGTACAACAGGAGAAAATTTGCAGTAAATACAAGTGTGTCAAGACTTTGTCAACGGCAGAAGAGAGAAGACTGAGGCTTGAAGAAAGGAAAGGGGAAAGGCTGTGTCCTGAAGATGGGACAGATGCAGGTAGAATCTGCAAGTCTCAGGACACTGGTGTGTTTGAGCAGATTTAGGAGGATTGGGTGAAACAGAGACTGTCATTTCCTCTGCCTCTGTGCTCCTCCGGGATGTACATTTGCCCTCCATCACGTGCAGTGCCATAGCTGAGGAGCAGAGATGGATCCTGTTCAACACTCATTCCTCACGCAGAGACAATAACCTCTGCAGGAGTACCAGGCAGTTTCCTGAGTGTGCAGTCTTTTTAGCCACATCAGCTGAACCCATCGACTTACAAGACTCTGGTTACAACTCAGATGTGAGGCTTTACAGAGACTTGCTAGAAGACAATGGTGAGGCTACAAGTATTAGTAAGAGTCAGGAGGGTGGCAAATTTTCTAAAGGTTTAAACAAAAAGATAAAAGAGCAGAGGAGTGACAGGAGAATAAGAGTTCTGCTTCACTTACATTAAATCTGAGTTGTTTGTTAAAAAAGCAAAAAAAAACAGAGCAAAAACTTAGGTTGGCCAAAGGAGACTGAAGTACTACAGAGGAGAGGTGAATCTGTTAATTGACTGTAGGAAGGATATGGCTGAACTAACGTTTGTGGTTGAAATTATCCAGAGAGATGAGAAGATGCTCCTGGGGAGAGCCTAGAGGAGCCTTTGCCAGATGTAGGAAGGAAGATGAGAAAATGCAGGAGAGGGCAGAAGAGAGGACAGCAGGTGAGGACTGAGGTGAGGAGACAATCCCTCAAGCACACCATTGCCAGGAGGAACAATCCAGCTGACAGCACTGCAAGCACTTAAAAACACCAAGCACCATGAAGGTGGCTGATTATGCCCTTTTTTTGGTGAAGAAAATATGGTATCAGAAGAGAGGAGTGCGAATATGTATTTCTATATGCACATAAGGCTGTCTAGAAGAAACCTCTTCCCCTTATAAAATATTTTTTGAACTTGACATCTTCATTAATGATGCTGTGTAATCATTAACCATCCCCTAGTCCCTAATCAGGCACTGTTTACTCTCACAGTCATTCACAGCAATTCAGTCACCAAAGTGGCACGCCACAGAGGACAGCCCCAAGACCTCCAGCACCACTCCACTCCCCACAGGTGCAGCCCACCTTTTGCATGCTCCCCCCTCACCCTCTCCCCATGCAAATCCCTCCAAGCCTCTGCAGACCATAAGTCCGTTAAGCACATAAGAACAGCAAGAGCATAAGTAAGCAGCCATATGCTCCCGTCTGCCATGTAAGGAGAGAGGGGGTGAGTAGCCCCCTGGAAAGATGCTGGGCAGCAGCAGGATGAATTGTCTCAGGAGCCACTTCTCCCAGGGTCCAGCGAGGTCCATGGAAAGGAGACCGAGATCCCCCCATCAGCAGTGACCACTTCTCCCCACACTATCTTCTAGCAGCTGCTCTAATCCATAGCATGAGAGACTTGCATGAGCCACATAATTATTTAGTTTTGAGAGCAGCAAGGCACTTCTGACCTTATTCTCTTTGCATCTTGGTAATTCTTTATTATGATTACTAAGGCATCATAGGTTAAATGTTGTAAGGAGGAAATGAGAAGATCAAAGTAAAAAAAATGGTGCTCTGGAAGCATCCAAGATCTCTTTTGATCTAGAGCATTTCTGTTCTGCTGTGATCAGTTCAGTTCTGTCAGCAGTCTAAAGAGAGATGTAAAAACTATTTATGTCTTCTCACAAAAGAAAGCAAGATGAAGTCCAGTTCAGTTTAAGATTTAGGGATGTTTTAAAAAATCTGTTTATCCTTCTCTTGTGGATGCACAGTTTGAGAATCTTCTCCTTTGCTAATATTTGATGCTTCAGAGGGAGGAGGAACAACTTGCCCAGGGTGATGGCTGATCTGTTCATGCTCCAGATGGTGGGACAGAGGGAAGAAAAAAAACCCAAAACTTTGCATGCTACCTCCTCTTGATAACCCTTATCTTCTCAAAGATAAGCAGGCACACTGTTGGCCATAAGATTACATATACTTCATGAAATATGTGCTCTCCCCAAACAGCACATCCCCTTACCCCTGCCAGCAGCACGCACCTGGGTTAGACAGATCCCGAGGCACAGTATAAGTACAAACCTTGCATGGGTTTTGAACCAAAGCCTGATCCTCCCAAGTCTAGTATTTCCACTGCAGTGCTAACTGCACGCTGCTTTTTCCCTTCCCCTCCTGTGGTAATGGGCACAGCTGTGATGAGCAGCTGAACTGCTGCCCCAGAGGTGTTTCACTGCACAGCCCCCCGTCAACAGAGCAGCCGCTCACAGAGGGTTCATGACAGTTCACGTTGCAAAAAAGTAGCTACATAAAAGCACAGCCCAACTGAAAATATTTTATGGCCACGTAGTATTTCCACGCACTACAAATCAATGTAAAAGATGTTTTCTTCAAGGGGCCTCATATAGACTGTGTTTTTAAAATGCATTCCCCCTGCTAAATATAAATCAGTAAGAGTTTTTGTTCTTCCAAAAGATTAACTAGCCTCAGTATTTTGGGATCTAATTCTGGAATACTTGTAGATGCGCCAGCATTCTCTTCCAATTTAAATACAGTTTAATGGAAAGTCTATCCTGGGCACATTTTCCATGTACGGTGTAACAGCTTGAAAATCTGAATATTGAGAGTTCACCGGAAACAGAAATAACCTGTCAAGTTTAAAACTTGGATATTTGTCAGGATGAGGAGGAAGGTGGGAGCAACAGAGAGCAGGAAAAAAACAAATGTAAGAGTGGTAGAGACAAGCAAATGGACCTGTAGAAAAATCCAAGAGATGGTAGAAAATGGTGTAACCTACCTAGAAAGCCATCCAAAGAAAACACAAGTTCAAGAAGGTATTGTCCTGAACTCAAGCCCTTGAGTTAGCACTGAATCTTACCTGTGTAAAATAAAAGATGTGTCTCTGGATTTAAGATGCTGAAATGGGCCCACAGCAGGCTACTCACACTGAAGATTTGCAACAGAATGAGCTAAATTAGGATGCTGTTCTTTATACTCTATCACTGGTGGAAAGAGACAGAGTCTTAAGAGTGTAATGAAGAGCATCTTGTCTGGATCATCAGCTGGAGGACACTCTCACACTGCTCTACCATTCACCCCAGTGCATGAGACTATGTGTTAGGGATGCAGAAAACAGTGGCCTGAAACCTCCTGTTGCTTCTGACCTCCCATATCCTAAGTGTCTTGTTTAGCACAGCTCCCAAATCAGAGACTGCTTCTCACCATGAAAGACAGAAGTCCCAGACCGGAGACTTCATTCTACCTTGCTCTCTCCAAAAATTCTGGCTCTGCCAAGTGTCCCTGGAATAAGGCAAATGAACAATAAGACCTTGAAATAGCACTGGCTCCCCAACATAGGGCAGAAAGCAGGAATATGTCTGCAGAGAGAGCATTTGCAGGAAGGTGGTAGGGGTGCTGGGCTCACATTCATAGCTCTGGGGCAGAGAACAATGACTGCTGGAGTGATGCCTCTAGAAAGAGCCTGGAAAGCACTGCAAGACAGGGATGGCACTACTCATCTCAGAGCAAACTCTACAGTTGCACTACCTGAAATATCCCCCAGATTACAGCAATTTAACCCTCAAACACCATCAGCACCTCAAAGCCAGAAAAGGTTTAGAGACCAGGATGCTCTGTGAGCTTAGATCACAGTGAACAGCAAAGAGCTCTTCCCTCAAGAGCTCATGGACTCAGCCACACTGGGGATTCATCATCCGCACATCCCTTGTGCTTTCCCAAATACCTATTTCTGTGCACACCACAGGTATGCCCAGCACAGCCCTGATGTGCTCCTGCCTAACAGCAGAGCATGTTAGTAAGGCCTAATATTCCTTTCAAATCAGAAACACTGCTGAAAACTTTGGACCACCAGTTGTGAAATGTTCAGTGGCTTCGTTGCCTCTTCTGCATTTTTCTGCTTGAATTTATAGCAAACGTCACAAGTGTATGCGGTCACTTTAATTTAGCATCTGTATGGGTCAGGAAATATATCCCAGAGCCTGTTCTACTTCTCCTCCTACCCAGCTGGACAGTGTAGATTATGTTTATCATTCAGTACCACATACCATGAAGTTTTAAGCTGTAATGCCATTTCTAAAGAATCTCATGAAGCAGTTTTTCTTCTATCATACATGACATTTACACTTGGGGTGTGCCTTTTTTCCTAATGTAAGCCATCCATTTAGCATCACTTTGAGGTACTGTAGAATTCAGTAATTTCATGTGTAGACTTCTTTAAAAACGCAGTGCTTGAGTCGTATTTGTTTCACACTCTTCCTCCTGAAGTTCCCTGCTGCTGTTCTTTGCAGGGTCTCTTGAGAGCATGCCTGCCATAAGCAGCTCCTTATCCCATCTGTATTTAAAGCTTAACAAGCAATTCTGAGATGATGTGATTATCTTTCTGGAGCCCAAGCAGTTTTTTGCCCAAAGGCTTCCATTCCCTCCCTTCAGTGGTTTAAGCACACCTCCTCCACTAACATCTGCCTTCAAACGCGTGCAAAACAGCTTCTGTCCAAACCCAAGACCCAGAGTTCCCTTCCCAAGGAGCTGCCAGCAGACACCCCAAGGTGACAGCAAGGATGGAGGACAATGTCTAGCTACAGTGACCTCCTGTGACAAAGATCTTCCACCCCTCAATGGAGACACCAAGAATCTCCAGACCACTGCGGCTCCTGTTCTGCAGCTGTGTTGCTCTTGCCAGCCAGGGCTGCGGGTCAGCCTGCCTTATGCCAGGAGCTGGCTGAACGAGTGCTTAGTCCTGTCTAAGGCTTAACAATGTGAACAGGCCTCCGAATCTTTGGAAAAACCTTCTGGTGCTGATGTCTTAATACTCGGGTCATTGCTTTTTCCTTTCTGCAGATTAGTGGCTGTAGATAGACTGTCACCCAGAACGTCTTCTCTATGCCTTTTTTTGTCTGTTTTCATACCTTTCTGATCAACTGAAAATTCCCTTTTCGGCACAAGAAAATTGCCCTACTTGCTTTATTGTTAGTCAGTACAGTCTCAAACTATTTCCAACAAGACCAGCTACCCAAATATCGAAGATTTTCATTAAGCATAAGGTCCAAAAGCAATCCTAAAGGGAAGCCCTTCAAACATAAAACTGCTGAGGGTCTCCTGGCTGCAGGGTTTATGCCATTGTGAAATAGAATATGAAATTTCTTTGCCCACAAAGGAAAAATGCACCCGAAATTCTAGTCTTGTTACACACTGACCAGACACAAAATATATTGATTCCAGTGTCTTTTTTCCTGACTATGTCTTGCAGCAAACAAATCCTTAAAGTACAGGGTTATTAGAGCTAGCAACTTATCAGGCAGGTGAAAATTTACTATTTTCTTTACTATTTGGCCACACTTAACATCTTCATCAATGTTTCAGGATTATAGGAACCATGTACTTCCCTGAATTCCTCTTCCACCATTTGTCTATTCAGATCCTCCTTTTCCTCTCTCCCATCTCTCCCTCTGCCCATTTCTCCTTGAGGAAAACTCACAGAGCACACCACCTTCCCCTCTGCTTGCTTTACCACCCCTGCCTCTCCAAAACATCTTCCTTCTCTTCCTCCTCCATCTCCCTTGTCACAAGTATTAAAGTTTCTCAGCCACTTCCCTCTTCCAAGTCTTCCACTTCCTTCACTGGCCTCACCTTATCTAGCACATTTCTCTCTCAGATTTACTCCTTTTTTTTTCGGTCTCTTGCACTCTTCTGACCTGATCTCTTCAAGATAGACATCCTTCATATCTTCTCATTAAAAAAAAAAAAATCACCATAACAGGTCCTATTGATTAACCAAGGCTCCCCAATCTCACAAAGTTATAGTCAACCGGATTATTTTGGTAGCACCCACTAGTTAATCTGTAATGTATTCCTGCAAAGTAACTTGCACTGGGTACTAAGTGAGGTTACAGAGTTTGTCAGCAAAATGCCTTTTTTTTTTCAGGTGCATTGCTGGGATTAAAGCATGGGAGCTCTACACCTAACTCCCACCATTGAGCTGTTAAACTTCCAGCCTGCCTGGCAGAGGTGGCACAAGGGCACAGAAGTAAAGATGCCAACCCAGCGCAGGACACCAGCCCTGCTCTCCAGCAACTTCTTGCTGCACAAATAGAAATTATAAGCAAGAACTTTTGCCCAGACCAGAGAGGTCTCCAGTAGAACTAGAAGTGTTAAACACTACACGATTAAAATATTATTTTTTTTCCAGGTACTTTTTTAAGTACTTCTGAGGCAAAAACAGGAGAAAGGGAAACATTTCTCCATTTACGCAAGAATTTGGCCATCCACGCATGCATTCCTTCATTAATCTGCACTTTCTGCACCATAGTCAAAGAGGAATCTAAATTACTAACTTTCCCGCTCTAGTCTGGCTCTGCGGCACATCGCTTGCACCAGTTTAAACACTGAAATTAAAACCTGAAACTTGAAAAGACAGTCAGGGCATAAAGTTACGGTTTATTTTAACAAAGATAAACAGCATCCCTGGCACTTATTCCAAAGAAAAAGCATGAATACTATTCCACCATCCTTCCTAGCAATACCCATGCCAAACACATGAAGTTATTACTTAATGTTTTGCTATAAATAGCTGCTGGAGTAGTCCATACAGGAACTTGTCGCAACATCTGCGGCAACAGGTCAGCCACTAAATGACCAAGGGTGTTGATACTTATTGCCTGAGGACAAGAGAACTTAGAGATGGTTTGTTTGTTGTTTGTTTTTTTTTTAAGTGATCCTACCTGCTAGCCACCCTCTCATGCTGAATCTCACAGAGATAGAAAGAAGAAATTGATCTTGCCCTGAACTGTTTACAGTCTGCATATAAGAAACTGCAAATAAATGGGAGTAAGAAGAAGATAACTGTAAGTAATAGTATGTTTTATCTGAATTTCAGGTGATTTGAATGAATCTGTCAAGACATCCACAGCCAATGTGATTCCTTGGACCAGAGGACAGTGGGAGGTGACTCTCTTGTCACTGTAACAGCACACGAAAGAGCTCCAGACCTCTCCGATTTGCATAGGCAAAAATACACTTCAAACTAGAAGATCAAAGCTCTTTCATTATAAGCCCTCACAGAACTCCCATAAACTTTCATGTTATTTTCTTGTTATCTGGGTAACAGCATTGCCCTCTCAAGTCACTTTATAGAGGAGGCCACTCCAATGTTTCTTGTGAGAGGGTGCCAAGGAAGCTTGGCCACCCCTAGCTTGGAAATTGTGTTAATGTCAATGTGTGCAAGTTATGCAGAAGAAAACTTCCCAATGATTCAGTCTTCAGCAATTTTATACTGCTGCAGACTTACTCACATGACCTTTCCTGACTTAAATGACCAGTTACCATTTATTGAAGTTGGGTAACGTATAGCAGGTGATTCAGAACATCATGAATATAAAAAGGTGACTGCATTTCTAAATAGCTGAAGGAAGACAGATATGCTAGAAAAGCAAGCCAGCTTGGAGCAGGAACAACACACTGTTTTAAAATTCATGCAAAAGGGCATTCTTGCATACTGGGGTATTGATAAAGAGTGGAAAGAGGAAGAAATCCGATGTCACACAATTCAGAGCGCTGTTCCTGATCTAGCCACACTCATGGCGTGACTGCCTTGAAGGTCACGTGCGAATAGGAAACAAGCCTAAAGGGCTCAGGGGCTTTATTCTCTTGGTGGAAGGACACCTACAGTATTTCAGAAGAGTGAGGGGCAATTATGTATGGAGGCCAGTTTAGTTATCTATTTTCCTTGCTCTTTGTAGCTTGAAAAACTGGAAAATTCTCTAGTCTTCGTCCAGTCAAGGGGCACTTCTTCTGATAACAAAGATCACTTGATTTTGTTTGCTTTAGTATATAATTGCACCTCTTTCTCTAAGCCACAGCTCTAAATTTAATTTAATAAGAATCACACTGCATCTCTGACAGATGCTCCTTCCTGCCAGCACACAGAGATGCAGCTGTTTGACTGAAGTCTGCAAATCCAGACCTCTGGGCCACGAAGCATTTCCCTGATTAGTTTTCTGTACCCAAAAGCAAATCTCACTGCATAATCTGAACCTACTGCTATAAATACACTACATAGAGGAAAAATACAAAATATCTTTCATCAAACTGAAATTGCACAAATCCCGAACTGCTATTAATCTTTATTTTTTCCCAGAGGGTGCATTGCAAAATCACTTCTCTGGAGTGCTGGAGTTACGTAAGGTAACTTGCCCATATTTACACTTTATTACAGCTGCCCACACAATACTGCACACCTCCTCCTGCGTCAGCTGAGCCAGCAGTACCAGATGCATGTGTCATAAAACTATTGCTTCTGCCACACACTAAAGACGAAACTGGTAAAGTCTGTCCATGAGGGTTCAGGCACAGATTTCTCAAAGTACAATTGTGAGAAGAGGGAAAGTGTGTATTGCCATGTATCTATAGTCAATGAATCTCAAAAGATTCCAGTTATCATATGCTAAAGAACTTCTCAATCTCCTTCAAGCAATTGTCTGTACAATGGTCAGTTTGAAGCTGGAATCAGCTTGGGATGAGGCATGACCTGGAGTCCCCAGTGAGCAGCTTTGCTGTATGAGGGTTCAGAGCAGAAAGCTCTCAAACTGTGGGATAACTCATATGGGTAAAGAGAGCTCAGGCAGTCACTTTACAGATAGTGGGATAGAAACATCTTCCAGCAAAACGGCTGAGGTTCTTGGATCTCTGGTGGAGAGCATTGCAAGAACTGGAGTCATCTCTTGCAAACACACTGAATGACTTTCACACTTTCAAAACAATTTGGAGAACACTTGAAGGATAGTTCTCTGCATGTTATCTGGAACAGCCTGAATGTTTTATTCCTTGTGTGATAAATGCCACTGCACATCTGCCTAGGAAGGATACAGGGAGCTGTAATTGCTGCATCTCCATTTCAGGAATTAATTTCTAACATGATGCAAGATCTTCTACTGCATCCCAAAGACAGCCTTGCCCACTTTTCCACCTAAGCCTGACTGCTAGAAGTAATGCACAGAATATCATAAGCCAAGGAGAGTATGATCATTTTACAGCCAGTAACCATTCAAAATCCAAGTGACGAGCTATAGAGACACCATATCTAGATATTGAATCACCCACACTTGCTCAAGCAATAGAGCCTTGGGCTAGACAGAAAGGAGACAGGTTGTCCAGGAACCTTTTCACAGCCATGACGCTCGATCAAGGTCTCTTCAGACAATTTTGCAAAGCCATTGATGGACAGAGGGGTTAAGAGTAGGACAGCAACTCCTACCATGCTACAGCTCCAGCTCCATGTGAGATGGACCGGCACCCAACAGGACTCCCGAACTTGCATTACTTCTAAATACATAGCCTCAGTCAGAATCAGAAAATAAGGCAGCAGCACGAGTGATGGTCTCTTTC
>NW_010134704.1:14703-22434 GCF_000699245.1 Pterocles gutturalis
ATCAGTGGGTGGCATTGAACTAGCTGAGGATAACTGAAAAATAAATTGAGCAATTTTCCTTTTCCAAGTTGCATGAAATTCACAGCATCATTAATGTCTTTGTAAAAGGAATTAGAATCTTAAGGCTCTATTTTATATTTGATAATCTGACCCTATTTGGCGTGCAAAGACAGAAGTCATTTTGATCTGGGATGCTTCAGCACATTATAGGCACCCATATATTTCTATCTTCCAGAGAGACCATTTTCTTTTAACTTTTTTTTAATCTGTCTCTTTGTAAGCTGCTATTTTTGAACCTTTGAAAAATATAAATTCTTAACAATCCTTACGTCTCCAGTCAGTCTCCCAACAGCCCTAGAGAAAAGTAAGGTTTTATTTGAAGTACTTCTAGTTGAGTCAGTGATCATTAGATATAGACAGATCAGAGCTGAAGTTGTAGCTTCCAAAAATCTCCCCTCAAAAGCCCTTTCCCTTCTCCCTCCTCCTCCCAAAAGCTAAAGCCAATGAAACATTTCTGTCTGTCTTTCTTCTGACCGAAAGCCTGATCTGTGCAACAAAAACTAAAATCCAGGATTTATTTCATTCTAAAACCGTATCCCCAACATCCTTGCCACCAAGTTGCCATTTGGCCACTTTTCTAACATTTAGCTTCTCCAAACAAGAAAAAGTGAAATTGTGGAGACATTTTCCTTAAGAAAAATATGTTTACCAGAAATCTTCTTTACTTTAAAGCAGCAACCAACCCACAGTGCTGATTGCATTTACGCCAGAGCTGTGACGAATGCCTGCTGAGCTGCAGCACTTAAGCCACTTGCATTTTAAACAGCAGTTTGTCAAGTGATGTTAATTATTTGGGAGGTCTCTGCTCCTAGAAACATAAACATTTCTTTTTATACTGATCACATTTTCTTTTCCATGTGGTGTTTCCAGCAGAGACTAAAATTAAAATGGCTTGTTTGTGTGCCGTGGTGTGGTTTATGGCTCAGTTCCCCCTCTACGCTTGCAAGCAGGAGGTATGCTTGCACCCGGGCTCTGCACAGCACCTTCCCTATCCTTGCTTTGCAGGTGGAAAGCTGCTCTCCACAGGTGGGAGAGCTCTCCCAGGCTCAAACTCATCAACCCTCCTTCGGGCTACACAGCTTCCCTCTGGCTGACAACACATGGCTGGGACTGGCAGTAGCCTGAGGATCACTTGAACTTCATAAAGCAAGCAAAGGGCTCGGTTGCTAGGAAGCACCGCAGGGAACAGAAGAAGAATAGGCTTTTGCAGGAGTCCAAGTCAAAAAAAAACCCAATCTCCAGACCTGCCAAGGTGCAACTCAAACAGGCACATGCTTCCTTCAAACCACCTCCCGGTTCAACAGACACTGCTTCTGAGGCTGCAGCCTTGATGCCTGAGCTCTGCTTAAGCCAGGCCACAGCCTCACAGTTCCTTGAAAAACCCATTTTCAGTCCTGCCCTAGTTTCTCACAGCAGGTCCTGATTTCACTGACAAGTCCACCATTGGCCAAAAACTTCCAATGTTGTACCCACGCAGTGCCACATGGCTGCACAGTGAGCTCTATCACAGAGAAGATATGGCAGTGTCAGCCAGAGAAAGTCCCATGAAATCTCAGCAAGCAACCCAAAAACTTTACCTGCAGCAAGACTAAAACAGCATTTTCAGAGCCACGCTGAGCCACCTGCAAGTCAGTTGTGGGCACTTTCTCATTAGCACTCTGCACTTCCATCCATAAGGATTTCTCTCCAAAGGTAAAGATGGGAACAGCCTCT
This sequence comes from Pterocles gutturalis, assembly GCF_000699245.1. Classification (NCBI taxonomy): domain Eukaryota; kingdom Metazoa; phylum Chordata; class Aves; order Pterocliformes; family Pteroclidae; genus Pterocles; species Pterocles gutturalis. The sequence continues at coordinate 16,477 of NW_010134704.1, forward strand.
CCTATCCAAGCAAATTTTACAGACAGGTCACTGCACATCCATCCTGCTTGGGGCAAGTGTTGGGTCCTTTTCTGTCCTCCAGACTTCATTGACAAAGCCTACCATGAGCAACCTCCTGAGCCCTGCAGGCTAAAGCAGTGTGTCCAGGTGGGTCACCTTGCTGGACCCTGTGCAGAACCGTCATATTCGGTACAATGTGACAGGGCAAATTCAGACCATGGGTAGTTAGAGCTACTTGACCCTTCCATGCTTCCCCTCTGTATTAGGATGCATTTACTAGTATAGGCAGAAAAGTACATAAACGGAACCAAAAAAAAAGGAGCTAATTTGCACAGCAAGAGGCCTTGGTTTATCACAAAGGCTTCTCATAAAAAGTGATTTTAACTCCATGGAGAGGGTGAGAATTCCAGATTTCTGCTGACACTGGCTGTTCAGGCAACCAGGAGCAAACTGTTTACATTCTATATCATGTTATTAATGTATATGGTGTTTATTATAATCCTCTTTTTACTATTCTCCTTTTTTTTCTTTAAAATAAAAGTGCTATCAACATTTCTAATAGGAAAAATATGTTCATGCATCCAATCAATTACCACAGCTCTCTCTGAGCCCACCCCTTTGCTGTGCTGTCAGATCCACAGTAAATCTCAGATAAACCAAAGGACTCCTCTCCCCAGCCCCATCAACTGCAGTCATCTTAATATTATTGTTAATGCAAATGAATTACAGCATCCCTTCAAGAAACAATCGAGGACAGAGTCAAAGTACCAAAATACTGGTGAGACTAACTCAAAAAGAGCTACAGAGAAGGTGGTTCTGACTCATTTTGGACCAGCTTTGCTCAGATAAATATGTTTTCAAAACTAAACACTGATTTAGAGGAGAAGAGACAGGGAGAAAAAATGAACCGACAACAACGCTAATAGGGATGAACCCTAGGGCAAGGCACAGCGATACACGGGGCTGCAGCATATGCTCTGACTGAGGGCACTCGTACCGCAACGCCTGCGGCTGGCAGCCACGCTCTCATTTAGCCTCCGGGAGGCGAGATCTCTCCTGACCTCCAGCTCAGTACTCTGCTGTGCCGTCTGTAATCCCTGACGACTCGCCCAAGGGCAATCAATCAGGATCAATTCTTTGCTTTGCTTTCACTTTCCAGGAAACTCCTTTTCCTTTAGGATTAATCCTTTTTTAGATTGATCTCAATGCAACCCTTTGCACGTATGGATATCATTAATGTAAAATTCTTAAATAAAAAGAAAGCAGCCCTATCAATTTTGAGATTGTACATCTAGAGACTACCTCTTCTTAATTCCTGCTAGATGCCAGCAATAGTAACAGTATTTGTTTAGCAAATTTATTTTATGCTGTTAACAATATCAATCTTCTGGCTGTGGGAGTACTTGAAAATTATTCCCTAGAACATGTCCCTAGGTGTCTCCTGAAGAGACATGTGCTACCTCTAAATTAATTGAATGATACCTAAACATATCACACATAACTCTTAAGAAAACAGGAGTTAAGTAAGGAAGAGGTGAAGAGGGATCAGAGGTAAGAATGCTTCCACATCAAGGAAGGAGAGGATCAGTCAAAGAAGAGACAAATAAAACAAAATCTGACAAACAACATCCAGTCCCTAGGTCCCACCAAAACAGAGCATCAAGTTGACGCAGAAATGTTAACGGGAAAATGCCATGAAAGCAAAGGACAAAATGAGAACAGGGATGGTCTTTGCTCTCACCACTTGTAGCAAGACCCCTACAGTCAAATACTGCCACAACTCATGAAAAACTAATTTGCCTTCCACAATAAACAGAACAGTTTTGAAGTATAAACATGGTTACCCATAAAATCTCTATATACAGAGGTACTACATGCTTCATTTTCAGAAGTGTTGTCAGCAGTCAATACGCTTTACTAGCAGTCACCTTGGGACACTGGCTGGTGACCCACAGGTCAGAGGCATGAACCAAAATAATCTCTGGGAGTCCCAGTTTTAGCAAATGCCAGCACTGTTTTGGCACCCTGCCCAGGGTCTTCTGCACCAGTTAATCCAGCCCTGAGTAGGATTAATTTCTCATACACACACACTCTCATACGCTTTCAGGGCTATATACCAATTGAGCTGAAAGCAGAGTGAGTTTAGAAAGAGCCTTTTCTCCCCTGTCCCCTATTAGTTCTCAACAAGCAACTGTCTACAGAATATGCGAGATGTTAACCCTCTAGTGAGTCTGATCCCATCCTGAGTCACTCCATCAAATGAGAAGTTACCCCAAAATCTAGCCAGTAACTTAGAGACAATAAGAAGACAAAGTAATACTAATTTGCAAATAAATCTAACTATTGGTGTTGTCCAGTCTTCATTTTTTCACTACTGTTGTTTACTATTTTTTCTGGGACATTTGCTGCCTTAATTAGGTAGAAGATGGAAATTATTAAATTCGAAGGTGTGTACAGCAGCGTGTACTGCAATACAATGCTGTTAGTGATATTTTAACTGCAAGGGTGAGATGTGGTATTTTGAACTGTTATTGCAGTATAGGTAATAAATATACACCATGAGAAACAAAGCGTGGGGCTGATTTCAGTGCTTGCATATAGATAGACCACTCACTACACCACAAGGAATTAAAAGAAACCTAAAAATAGAGCTCTATTGTACAAAGTCAGAGTAAATGCAGTTGCATACAGTAGCTATTTTACACTAGGGAAATAGCCTCCAACCTCTGCTGTTCCCCAAAGCCTTACAGAAGCAGCTCAGCAACTCCTGCTTGGGCTGAGGGCTTCCACACAGCCCCCAATATCCCGTACCTCCACCAACACCTGTGAGCAAGACCCAAAACTTGTTCTCCTGGAGGAAGGACAAAGCCAGCGCTTCACACCTCTTTTGCACAGGAATAAACAACCAGCCAAGTGCATGAAAGTCTATGGAAAACAAGATCTTGATAAAATGGGAAATTAATCCAGACAGCCATCCAAAAACCTATTGCAGTGCAGCATGGATAAAGTCCTGTTACACCATAACCCTGGCTTCCTTCTCCCTTTTTGGAGCACAAGACACAACTGTGGCTGCATCGCTCACCAGGCCCATATACATATGTTAAGGGGAAAATCCGGCCGTGCAAAATACTTACATGGACTTCTATATATACACCACACAAAGACATACGAGCCATTTTTTACATTAGATCCACAACTTATGGAGCATCATCTGCAAGCAGCTTAAAAAGTCAACCATTCAAACTGAAAATTACATCTGTCAATCAGTACTGCTTCCCAGGCTAAAAAGCTGGCAGGCTCTCACTAGGGACTTCTTTGCAATTACATCCGTGCCATGCAATTACAGTTTGGAAAATGTGGCACAAGATGCCTTTTTCCTTGCTCCTTGTAAAAATTATTCCACCACAAAACACTGATGAACACCTGTGACAGGTGAGTAATTAAAGCAAAAATAAAACAAAGCCCTGCAATGAGGGACTTATTAGTAATTATGACTTGTAGGAGGGAAGGTTAATGAGCAAATGTGCAGGTACGCACAGACTCACGTCTCCTCCACAGGAATTAATTCACTGTGTACACTTGAGCTAGTCAAAAGCCCTCTGAAGAGATGTGTACATCTTAATCACTAACCTCTGCACGTCTACACACACTGAATCCCTCTCCCAGCACAGTGTAGCAGCTTCCTTGGCTAAACCATCACTTTGTGTTAGTTTGGTTTTGAGTGAAAGAGAAGTAAAATATATTCAGGTGGTTTTTTCCTCAGACAGAAACTCCTGGATTTGGCCCCCTTAAAATTAAGAACAGGATCTTCTGCAATTAGCACCTCACTCACAGCTGTAAGGAGGAATTAAAAACTACTGCAGCAGGTGACAGTTCAATCAAATGCATAACAAGAACATACAGTACTATGACATACGCACCTAGTAGAGATATGTTTCAAGCATGATTACCTAGCAAGTAGTTTAATATAAATATTTAGTAAACTCTGCCCATATTATAGGAATACCATAGTATACAGTCATTCTTGAAGAAACCAGCCTCAGATGAATGACAAGCAAACATATTAACATTTCCTGTTTAAAATATTGTTAAAGCAAACCACAAGCAACCATATTAACATTTAATGTTTAAAATATCGTTAAAGTAATCACCGCATGTACAGATATTACTTTTTAAATAGCAAGTAAACATCCTGTCCATGAAGGTTATGTCACCTTTGAACTTCCTATTTCGACTCCTCTTTGCACAGAGAGCTCTGGAAGGCACCCCAAGGACTTCTAGGGATAGCAGTGGGAAAGGGAGAGGGAATGGGAAAGAGGAGCAGAGACCATCACAGTGCCAAATGCAGGGACATAGATGGAGACCGCATGACTACAATTCAGCACTTAAGATAATTTCACAGAGAAGAGTGACCAGCTCTCATGTCCCAACATATAAAGCCATCAGATGTCTCCTTTCAAAAACAAAGGCACAGCCTTTCATGGCACAAGCCCATTGGGGTTTGTTTGCTAGCCAGGAATGAGGCTGGAGGTGGGTCCATCCTGGGAAGCTCAAGCAACTGATGCTTCGGTGACCCTAGTTCAAAGCTTATTTTTCCTCTCAGTCCCATCAGCTGGGAAACTTCCCTTCAAGTGACTCAGGGCCCATTCAGCACCCACCACCTCCATCATCAGGACAGACTAGCATGGCTCTCCTGCACTGCCACCACAGCAATGGGAAGGCAGTGTTTTCACTCAAGGAGATGCCTGCCCATGCAGGCGTGCGTGCACCTCGCCGGAAGGCTCAAATGGGATCTGCACAGCACCAGCCTGCAGGGCTTCACACAATAAACCCAAGCAGCCATGCTGGTCCAGGGACATCCAGTGTCACCACCACTGACCACTCATCCCTGAGTGTGATGCGTCACCCACCCATGGCTTTCCTCATGCCAAAGGATACTGAGAGTCTTCAGTGTGGCTTTACTTTGCTGCTTGAAAGCAGAATTGTGCATGAAAGAGGGTAAAATCATGCCAGGTGTTCTTCATCATGACAGTCTGTGTATGGCTGCACTTTACTATAAACCTCTGTCCTTAAATCAGGGCACCCACAGCTTTTAAACATCACCACCCTCATTTTACACTTTTTTGAAAAGGTGCCTCGTGATCCACTTCAGGACCTTTTATCTCAATTACTCATTTACTTTCCCAGCCCCGCCAAGGTCAGGGTGGGCCCTGGAGGAGGCAGGGACCTGGCACACCGCTCCAGGCACGCATCTCAGGGAAACTGGCTGTCTCCCCAGGACTGGCTCAGCAGAGCCATAAGCAGCCAGCCCATGCAGTATCTCCCCATCTGAGCCAATTTTCAGTGAGGTTCAATAACTTAGGTGCTTGTGAAAATCTCAGACCATCCTTGCAACACGGAGAGGTCAGCAGAAATGCCTGGAGGACATGAATTTATGCTTTACCTGCGCTTTCTAAAAACAAAGGATGTCAGCCTACGGCTGTCAATACGACTCGTGTCAGTATTGTTACATTCATTTCCAATTATCCTTCTGAGAAGCGGATAAGGTTTCAGTTCTCTTTCCCCAGCTATTTTGAGACACATCTGAAACAGAAATATTTAACAGAAAGATGGAACTGGAGGAACAGTAGCCATAGACAAACCACAATGCAGATGCAGTCTGTTTTTGTTAAACATGCTTTGTTGCATTGCTTATTTTTTTTTATATAATGCACATCCATTGTTTTTTAAAGCATCACTATGCTGAACACAGCAGTGCATCACCTCTGAATATAACACAGCCTGTAGCCCCTCTGTATGAAGAGGGAAATTTGAGTTAATTACCCACATCTCATCATTACTTTCCCTCTCTCAACAAAATGAAAATTAAAGAGAACCATGCTTGCTGGAGTAGAAATGCTGAAAGGCAGAAGTTGCAGGATTACTGTGCAGCGCGCTGCTGGCTGCAGGCAGGAGAAA
>NW_010134704.1:22465-23554 GCF_000699245.1 Pterocles gutturalis
GCCAAGTCCCTGGCACACACAGGAAACATATATAGCTATTATTCTTTCCCAGCCAGCTTTTTTCAAATTCATTCAAATAATGCTTCAACGGTGAAAAGACACTTACAGTCACAAGACAACAGCCAGAGCTCTTTTTTTCACATTGACCCGACAGTACTGTTACTTTGCATATTGCATGTATATCATGAGATTAGAGAAGAAATAAGGTCAGGCCATGGAAATTTCAAATACAAACAACGAACAAATAAAAATCTCTATTGAGACATGCTTGCTAAATATCTTTAGGGAGAAAGTAATCTACTTCCTAACTATGTCCATTTGTTCATTAAACTATACGGTTCGGACTTGGTGGAAAATATGAGAAGAATCAGGACTGTAACATAAATATCCACAGCCTAAGCACCTATACCTCATACAGCTCTATTGAAAGAAAGGACACCAGATACTCCAAGCCCACATGATGCTTTACCTGTCTCTTTCATACCCATATTTACTGTTGTAGCAAGGAAGCATCTCTGAAAATACATTCATAGCACACTGAACGTGCAGCACATCTACTACCTCCAAAGTTAAACAGAACATTTCAGAGCAATAGGCAAGTTTAATGCTAAGGACTGCAATATTCTCACAGAAGTATTTATGGCATGAGATCTGCACAGGCAGGGGCATGGCTAGTGTCGCACGTTGTCTATAGATTCAAATTCTGGTTTAACGGTGGCCTGGGCGGGATGTTCCAGACCCTTTCCAGCTCCCCCCTGCTTTACATTACCCAGTAAATGCAGGCAGTGTGCTGCACTGAGCGCTTTTGCTTTCTCTGAAGTCTGTCAATTCAAACCAACATCCATTCCAAACCATACCCATTTAATACAAAATAAACCAGAATCTATATTAAGAAGAAACCGCTGGTGGAAAGGAAAAGTAAGGTGACAGTTCTGAGAGCCTCCTAAGCTGCCTTGCAGTAACCTCACACACACACAGTTACTTTCTTCTCGCACCTCCCAGCACCCCCGGATGGATATTTGTCCTCCATCCCCGGCAATACACCCAGACGAGCACAGCCCGACCCCGGGGTCCCCTCGGCCAGCCCCG
>NW_010134705.1:0-1253 GCF_000699245.1 Pterocles gutturalis
TTGGTTCACAGAAGCTGAGCAGGCAGCTGGGCCCTTGGGCTGGTCTGCCTGAACCAGGCCCTGCCCAGGGCCACGCCAAACCCCTTGTTCCGTGCCCCCTCTTCAATATGTTATTCACAGAGGCGCCGATTGGCTCAGCCCTGTCCTGGGGTGGGTCCAGCCTGAAGCTGGGGGAACTTCCAGTCGTTTCCAAGTCGGTGGTACTCCTTCCCCAACTCCCCCTCCCGGTTACTAAACCCTTGGAGCTGGGGGTGGGGGTGAACCCTTAGCAGTCACTTACGCGGGCCGGCACTGCAGCCCCTCCCTTGCTGCCAGAGCAGACTTGGAGCTGGGGGAACCCTTAGCAGTCACTTACGCGGGCCGGCACTGCAGCCCCTCCCTTGCTGCCAGCAGAGCTGTAGTCCAGGGAAACCTTTAGCAGCTACTTACAGGAGCCATTACTGTGGCCCCTCCCTGCTACCAGACAAACCCACCACACAAAACCACAGCAAAAGGCAGTAAGTTAAACTTATAGACACAAGATGGATTCTACAAAAGGAAAACACTGGCATGACTTTTACTTCTAGAAATAAGAGAGATTTCAAAAGACTGAGTATTAAGAGAATAAATTGAGAAATTTTTGACAAATTGTCTAGGTTTCTTTCAACATCTGTAGTGTTAGTAAGGTATTGGGAAAAGTCAAAACATCCTTTGTATTGGCATATTACATTTTTAAGGACTGTTAAAGTACCTGGCATTTGAAGTAGAAGAGTGTAGTTCATTGGCAACATAAACTAGAAGGAAAGAAAGATTTGAATGAAAAAGGAAAAGAATAGAACTTCTAATGGTTGATGTCTTCTAAAAATGTTACAACCTTTGCTAGAAAATACAATCAGATTTTTAGCAGCAATTTTGTTTAATTAAATGCTACAGTCAATACAAGAAAGACCCCTTCACGAGAATACAGATTACATTTTTGACTCTCTCCGAAAAGTTTCCCAGCTCCATTAAATTAGTCATGTGAATGAGTCCTCAGACCCATATGACACACTATTGAAAGATCTTTGCAGACAGGATATATTTCGAAAATAGAGTTTAGCAGTTCCCTGAAAAGCACACACAAACAATCTGGTTCAATGTAAAATTTTTTTTTTTTTTAAATCTAAACAATTTTTTAAAAAAATTCTCTGAATGACTGCTATTTGGCTGCTGTTCTTATGAGAAACACTGAAAAAAGGCAAAGATGCTTTATGCATCCTTAGAAGTAACCGCTC